>NC_046658.1:67387944-67396638 GCF_010883055.1 Belonocnema kinseyi
TTTTCCCATGTACTTTGCAGCTTGATTGTGAGACAATTTGGGACCTTTTGGGTGGGAACAAAGGAACACAGCCTCGAAGCGCGAAGCGTATACGGAACTCAGACATCAAAAAAATCTTTCGAAAATAAAAATATTTTATGGCAGAAATTTATAGGCGAAGTTTTACTTTAATGAAACTCATTTATCTGATTTTGTTATTAACGTTTTGCACTTTCTTTCACAAAAAAAGACCACTGACATTTTTATGACAAATTCGAGACTAGTTAACTGAAATAAGCCTGGTTTTCAGAATCGAAAATTAAATTTTTCCCAGCTGACTTTTAAGCGTTTATAATAATAATTATTCAATACTAATAGCCTTATTGTAAAAGAAGAAAATTTATTGGAGAAAGATTCCGAAAAATTGGTTTAAAGATGAGACAGAGGCATTGGGGGAAAGTTTAATGTTATTTTGCTGAAGTTTAAAACTATTTTACAAATTGAAAGGGGAAACGAAGCGTGAAGGGGGTAACTAGTTTGAAGTCAAATACACGAAATGGAAAAAATAGTCATCGTATCGTAGCGCATTAGCCTATTTAATAATAATAATCCTAAAGGTCCAGTGTTCGAATCCTGGCGCCGAAGGAAAATGTTTTTTTTTTCATGTTTCTCAGTAGAATTCATTTTCATCAATTGCATTTGAAAGTTTTCACAAACGCCTCTGTATCCCAAATTTACCCAAACGTTGCGGAATCTTTCCCCAATCCATTTTCTACGTTTATAAATCTCGAATAGAATTAAACATTTCAAAACTTCAATGTAAAATATATAATGTAAATCATTGTGAAAGTAATTTCAGACCTCACCTTCCAAAATGCTCTGAAAACAGGGGAAATAAAGTTATTTTTTTATGAAAGTAGGGGAATAATACGGGCATACATTTTTTTAAATAACATTAATGTACGTACTAAATTCCTAAAGTGTCAAGTTGAAATATTGCCAATCAACAAAACAGTGGAATTTTTAGATAGCAAATATGAATCTTCAACAAAAAAGTTGAGTTTTCTAGCTAATAAGCCGACTGTTTTAGAAAATATTTGACGTTTAAACCCGTAAAGATAAATTTAACAAAAAATTTTAATTGTCAACCAAATATTTGCATCTAAAAAAAAACACGAATATTCAACAAAACTGTTGCTATTTCGAGAAAAAATATAAATTTGTAATCAAATAGTTTAATTTTTAACAAAATAATTAAATTTTAAACCAAATAGTAAAATTTTCAACCAACAGAAATGCATTACAAACCAAAAATGAAATTGTAGAATTTTAAAGAAAACAGCATTCACTTTCAATGAGAAAAGACGACTTTTTTACCAAAAGATTACTTTTCAATCCAAAGGAATCAATTTTCTATCGAAAAAGATGAATGTTCAACAAACCAGTTAAATTTTCAACTGAAAGTTTTTTATGCAGTTCTCACTGAAGCAAAAACTAGAAATATGGGCATTTTTTGAAAACAGAAATTCTTTAAAATAATGGAAAAAAGTATGAACGGTGGCCGAAATTTCAAAATGATTCCTGGTTTTCGTGGTGAGTGGCCACTCTGAACTAATTCCTTACAATCACCCGCACCGGTAGAATGATAGCATAATTAAACGCAATCGAATTGAATTAAAAAATAAACACTTCGATTAAAGCACTTTTATTTCTTTTGATTCAAACCAATTAGAATCGTTTGATCCTTTTACCAATGGAACACATTTTATTATGCTGACGCATATTTGATCCGAGTGGAGCTTTGATAAATTAATTCAACATCTATTTAAGAAATTATAGCTACAATAAATTAAATAAATACTTTCCGTCGATGTGAATTAATTTTGAATCCAAAAATATTAAAAAGGCAAAAGAGACGAAAGACATGTGAACTAGTTCTGCCAACAAAGGAAGTTATCATTCTCCATATCAACTAATTAACCAGAAAGCTACGTAATCGACAAACTAAGCATTTACAATAAGAATGTGCGACCAGCTGCACAAAAAGCGTGACATTTATAATATCTCCACATCAATCTTTCCTCAATCAAATCTACATTCCGTATCCAACCCTTCAATCCCTTAATAAGAAAATCTTGACTAAAGAAATAAATTTAAACCCATAATTCAACAATGATATCTACTACAAATACAGAAAAAGAATATGTACAAAAATAAAATAAGAAATTTTATCTGAAACTCGTGCTCTTCTTTCAGAACCCTGAAAGCTTCTAAAGTCACGTATAAACTTTAAATTCCCCATCATAAACTTTTCTCAGAGATTTTTTCAATCCTCTGGAGCTATCCTTAAGCTTTATACTTTTATTTTTTTCTTCTCACAACTTTTCCTTTTACTTTTTACATCTGTTTGTTTTACTCTGTTGCTTTAAGTGAACTGCACCCCCATCAGCTTAGAGTCATCAAATGTGGATTGACGTCATTGTGAATTTGCACACTCCGTCAGAGAGCTGAGCTGGTGCGAAATGCGAATTCACAAATCCTTTTCCCTTCTGCAGTGAAATTCAAGTTTGGATGTAGATACTACGCTTGCTGAAAACATTGCTCTGTCTGGAACTCCCTCGCTTATAGCTGGCTTGTAGGGTGTAGCCAAGCTGGTCCTAACCTATGATATCGACTCAATGCGATCTCTCTTATTGCGCCTGTATCAAGCTCTTCTAGCTCCTTCCCGAGACGAAGTAAAAAAACACCACCCTACTAAACGTGCTTTACTTTCACCCTTATCTCACATTACTTGCTTTTGCCTTCTATTCCTCGAATCCTTTTACTAGAACGTGACTCCCCAGTTTAAAAACGATACCCTAATTGCTCTCCACAATGTTCACAATCAGTTGCTGATAACTTAATCCACGACTTTTGCCTTCCGCCTACCCTTTTTATAAAATAAATCAACGCTTTTAAACATTTTTCAATAAAGACAAAAATGGTAATTGCATTTTATTGCAATTTTTTTGTTTTAAGTATCGATTTGGATAAAATCCCAGGGTAAAGTTCAAGTGAAGCATGACGGTTGTAGTGGGACAGAGTTCGGACTCAATTATGATAAAAAATATTTAATTTTTATCTTTTTAGCATTAAAGAATATTTGCAAAAGTGAAGCACCTTATTTAGAGTTAGAATGACCTTCAAGTAGAAAGAGTATGTCGCGGTGGGACGTAATTTGCAGCGTGGAATATATGAAAAAATTTCAAATAAATTTGACTTACATTACTTATATCCATAAACTTTTACTATTAATTATAGGCTAGTTTTTAAGAGTCTTTGTGTGCTTTCTTTCTTATGAAATTAGCATAGTTAATTAATTTGTTCTTTTTCACCGCAAACTTTTATATCCAAATCCAATCGAATGCTTTTGCGTTACGTTTCTATAGTAGTCTAATTATTTTCAAAGTCAAAATTTCAGCAAAACTTAACTTAAATAAAAATTCATTTGATAACAATTAGCCCACTCAAAACAGGAAAGTGAGTAATATTTATAAAGAGTGTTTTAAATTTAAATTGGTTTAATTTTGGATTCTATCAGTTTAAAACTGTAGGGGAAAGGTGCCCACAGGGAGTAGGAAAATATTACATTAGTCTAGATGCTTGTTTTAAAATTAACCGTAAAAGTTTGACACGTGTAAAGCAGCTCTAATAATCCGTCGTGTAGTTGAAAATGAAACGAAGAAATATGTTTAAAAAACCAGTTCAAAGCAGCGTTTTAAAATAGTCAATCTGGAACCATATTGTTAACTATTCGAATCTTGATTTTTAATTTAGAATTAATACATTCAAAAGGTTTGCTATATCATGAAATTTACATAGAAAATGTGATTTATTATTCATTCAACAATAGATTACTTTGGTAATATTTTAGTATGTCAGTTAATTAAATAACATTTTTCGATACCCCTCTTCTTTAGTAGACCAATATTATTGAAATATTTCTGCTCAATAAGTTATTTGTATATTGTTGACTGATGAGTTTTCGCTGAAACAAGAGGGTCGCATACTTTTGAAACAATTTATTTGTTAAAAATGATGGTTTAGGGTAATAATTTACGAAGTAAAAAATAAGATATTCATATTATAGACATTTCTCATATCTCAAGTTGCTTCCAATAGCAATTATGTTGTTAGAACCGTGAGTTCTAGAAGAAAAATATTCAAGACAGTTTTGTAGGTCTCGCTAAAGGCAATAATTTGTTTTTTAAATTCTTTTTTGTATGTGCAATATGTTGGCTGGAAAATGGAAATTTTTATTTAAAAATAGCGTAATCACAATTAAAACAAATATTATGCGTCTTATCAAAAAATAGTCCGATGCAACTTTGAGATCTTCTGAGATGTGGACAATTCATTTTCCTTCTTACAATTCTTTTCTGATGTCGCATTATTTATCTAGAAAATGGAATTTCTTATTTTTAATAACACTTTTCACGATTAAAACAAGAATTATAGATCGAAACAATTATTTCTTATCTCATCTTGTTTCACTAAAAACCTCAATTTTCGGTTTTTCATAAGAATTTTTCATGGGTAAGACCAGACCCGTTGGCCGAAGAAGGCTGGTTAACGAACTTGACCTTTCTATTTAGGCCCTGAAAACATATGCCGACGTACAATCCAATCGCATAATTCTTTCGAAAGTTATCGTACCTCAAAACTACAGACATACAGCCGATTTCGTAAAAATCGTTTTTTTTTAAGTCAGTCGGTCTCAAAACGTGGAAATTTGGTGAAAACCGAGGAAGTAAAATTTTACTTGAAATTTTATTTAGGATAATAATATAGAAATCTAAAATTCTTAATAATTGCAAATTATTACTGTTTTAGGTTTTTATTTTTTAAATGTTCAAAAGTATGAAATTAGAAAGGCTTACAATAAATATTTTGAAGTTTCGGACGGTTAAGGTTTGAAATTATTAAGTTACATCTATGTTTAAAAATTGCATGAAAATCAGATGGGGCAGTAGAAACACATCTAATAATAATTAGTATCCGTAAAATATAAAATTGGCAACACGTTCTTGGAAGCTCTTGCTACTATTTTCGTCCAGTCCCTTATAATATAAATCTATGTTGTATGTACAATACATTCATATATTCACACACATAGATATATTGACTTTTACTTATATGAGAGCAAGCTGGTATTCGCGTGGGTGCGGCTCTGTTTATTGTTTGAATTTGTAGCTGATGGTCGCAAAGTCTATAAGACTCTGAGATATAGTTTCCTTTCATATTCATTGTTTACCTTCAAAATATTATCAACGAGCAATTATCGGCCGAAAAACGGAAGACGCCCACTCATTTCCGGTTTATGGCCCTCGCTGGCTCCCACCGCAGCCAGCTGTTTTGATAAGATAAGGATTTTTTCTTATTTTCTGAATATTTGATTAAATGTCATAACATTGAAGATAATATATAGAGCTCTAAAAGTTCCCTGCACACCGCGATACACGTGACTCAATAATTATTGCAACATTCTGTTTTTCAGTAAGACTGGGTCAAATTAAATACTGAGATAATTTAATTAATAATATTTGTGTATGGTTTACTAGTCGTTACAAGAAGTTTATTAAAGTTGTCAAATTGACATTTTTTTAATTTCATAGCCTTAACATTCGCCCGCTTGCAAATTCAAATGTTTTTTATTGTTTCAACTAAAAAATCTACGAAAAACTTTAAATGAGTTATAAAATATAACTTTAGTAGGGTAGGGCGGGGCGAGATGAGGATAGCTGTCCTTTTCACGTCAGTATTTAAAATCTGCTAATTCATTGCTTGAAAGTAAAGCGCTATATATATTCTACAAACATTTTTTATTAAAATTTTGTCAAGATAAAAGTAACTAAAAAAGTATATGCGGAATTAGAAACGAAAATAAAGAACAAGTGCGCTTGGCTCATATCGCCCCATGCCTGAGGCGGGATGAGCCAGGCTTTGGGGCGAGATGGGTCACTTAATTAAATGACTTATTATATATTATTTGTAATTAAGAATCTTGATCAGTTTGAGTATTTTAAAATGAAAACATATATTACACATAGCTTTCCGAAACTGAACGGAAAATTTAAAGTATTTAACTTGAAAATGATGCAATCTTTAATCCTAACCTCTACCGTAACTAACACTACAAAGAGTAAATAGATAAACGAATTATATCCACATACCATTTAATAATTCTATTACAGAAATAAATATAGCAATTTTTCTACGTGGACATGTACATTGTTTCAGTAAAAGATAAATTCTATAATACGTAAACTCTTAAATACTAGACTGGTCTACTACAATTACTGCATGGCACTGAATTTCATATATATTGGGGTATTAACCTTTTTTTTTAACGTCTGCCGGATTTTTAAACCACCACAATGTTTTCTTATTTTTATAGCATTTTACAAGTTTTAAAACAAATTTATTTAAGAAAAATACACCAGAAAAACAGTGCTGCTGTAACACTTTTTCTGAGAATTTTTGTCGACAAGATTAGTTTTTATGCGTTTACACCATTATTAACACCCTGCACAATCTGATAATATGAAACATTGCATCCTAACCTACTGACTGCTACACTTAAATGATAGGTTAAGGGCTTGTGATACTTAGAAAATTGTCGATTTTACCAGTTTTAGGTTTCCCCGGCTTTTTTTCTAGAATAATAAATATTTTATCTTAAAAAATTTGGGAAATGATAGCGAACATGCTAACGGACGTCCCCACACACTTATTTTGTAGGTTAATTAGAAAAAGTTTTAAATTAGCAAAATCTGATTAATTTGCATAGCGCTTAGGAAATAGTATCGATTTTTTCAGTGTTAGATTCCCCCGGCTTTTTTCCTAGGATAAGAAATATTCTGCCTTCAAAATCTGGGAAATGATAGCGAACATGTTAACGGACGTCCCCACACACTTTTTTTTGTGTTTTTTTATTAAAAAATATTTGATATTGTTAACAACGTGCGTGTATATTTCGAGGTTATGTGTGTTACAATTCACCCGAGCGTTACTTCCAAACTACACAATATTTTTGGCCGAAAACTTTGGACTTACAAATAAACATAGTAACTAATCTCCCGGAACTAACCTTGTTTGCAGGCAATCAAAAAAGTTTATTTCATAAATAATTTCCAGATTATCGGAAAGGCAGAGATGAAAAACGACGTAACCTCAAAATAATGCATATGCATAAAATTTTTATTTAGCACAATAAAATTTTTTTTGTTATTATCTCTCAAAAAAGAGTCCGGGGACGTTGTTATGATATTTTATAGCATCTCCGAATTTAGTTTTTAAAAATTTTCATTTTTATGGAAAAAAGCCGGGGAAACTGTAAGTATCACATGCCCTTAATGCACAGGAAGAGGTGGCTCATTCCGCCCCATATGATACTTTGCAGTCAAATCAAAATTTTACCTATTTTGGTTTTACAATTATATATTGATCTGTTGAAAACTTTAGGTTTAATAAATAAGCTATCTAAATGACCACTGGAAAAACATCTAATATGTGATTTTGCGTGATTCTTGAACCTTCTAAACAAATGCAAAATAGCAGAATACAGGTCTTAAATTTTTATTTTCGTTTTTTTTTCAGATTTATTCAACATTAAGCAAAAAATTTTCAAAAAAGAAGTTTGATTATGTTTTTCCTGATATTAATACAAAAAACATTTACCAAATAAATGATAACCTACGAGAAAATTAAGTGACTCATCTTACCCCCTATGCTCATCTCGCCCCACCCTACCTTAATATTGAAAATTTTCCAGCAATTGGTTGTTTCAATAAGAAACAAATTTGACCGCAGATGGGCAACTGATCATGACGCAGTGAAGCGCAGCGTTTCAATAGTGATTATGAAATTGGTAGGATTTAGCGACACTTTGGTTGGTGTTATTTCACTGAGATGGAGTTTACACAGAACTGGGTACTATGAATAGAGAAAGTGACTCGGTGACACAGTATTCTTCCGGAGCTTCTATTTCTGCATCAAGATCCACGCCAGAGCTTCAAAGAAGTACTTATTTTTTAAATATAGAAGGGACGCGTTTTCGTAATTCTAATTTCTACCTCTTCCTCTTGCATCATAAAACGTGCTTTTAATTCAAAAAGAGAGATTTAAGTGTTAAAAGATCATTCTTGAACGAACCCCACTTTTATAGAAAGCACTTCATAGACTTTCTATGGCATTTTTTCTCGGAAAATCTGCGAAACTTAAATATATAATATTCAGCGAATTGCTTTAAATAGAACCTTTCAAAGCTAACTTTCAAATACAAATTGTAATGCTTCAGAATTACACACAAATTCAAATTATCAGGTGTCAGAATCATTTGGATTTGAAATCATGAAAATAGTGTGCTTTCGTATATATATTTTTTTAAATTCCAAATTCGACTCGTTTCTAAACTTGGAAACATTTCAAAATGGAAGAATAAAACTTACTTTAGTCTCTCAAATAGAATATTTTTAAATTTCATCTCTTGGATTAAGTACCCCAATCAATTAAATTTTGAATTCTTTTAAACTTATTAATTATTTAAATTAAGTGCTTTCTCCATTTTTTCTTGCTCCAAAATAAAGAGAATTTTGAATTTTAAATCGTTTTAATGGCGAAATTACTCAAGATTTGTAATGTTTCTCTAAACTTTGATTGTTTTAAAGTTGGAAC
>NC_046658.1:67396738-67415311 GCF_010883055.1 Belonocnema kinseyi
TTATTTGGAACAATTAAAAAACGGTACATTTTACTTTGTTTTTTTCAATTGTAATTTCTTTCGAACTTCGTGATTTAAAATAAATTACTATGCTTTCATACGATTGTCCACGAGTGTGAGGATACCTAAAAACACTAGCACTCACTTCTCGCAGGGTATCTCTAGAATAAAATCAGATATAATATACTCTAAAAATGTTGGAAAGCTTTATTTAAGGTATTTTTGATAAACCGAAACTCAGTAAGTGAGGAAAGCCGGGATAAGTCTTCATTCTTCCCAATTCTCAAGATTCAACTTCAACTCCGAGCTAAATCTATGAGTTGAAGTTGAATTTTAAAAATTGGCAAAACTAAACAATCAGGCCTGCGGGAAGTGAGTGCATGTTTTTCGTCGCTAGTTTTAAGTGTCCTCTTATACTCCCAGACGGTAATGTAAATTAGAAATATTTAATTCTGGTATTTCTAAAATCTTTACAACATTAATTACGAAAATTTAGACTGTAGAAAGAGTCCTTCAGTATCAAGAAAAATTTTCTATTGCAAACGTAAACAATTAGGTGTTAAAAGTTTCCATCTTTTTAAAAAACCTGAAAGGATCTCATAAGGTAACAACACGTCTGTTCAATACATAGGTACTCTAGAATCTAGGATGAGCCAATCATTTTCACAGTTCGACCATCATATAGCTATAGAACAAGAAGACCTTCGACTTTCATAGGCTTCATCTCGCGTGAAGTTCAAAAAAGGTGACTCATAACATAACTGTGCGAACATCGCCTCTAAAAAATGACTCAGATTGCTCGCAGCCTTTCACCTCCAATGAGAGAAGCTAGACAGTAAGACAGAAAATGTTGTGTAGTGTGTACACAACGTGTACTCAAACTAGAGGGTGCTCTTTTCTCGTGGATACTGAAATGCATCTATTTACGCTAAGCCGTCTACCGTGTAATTGCAAGTCAACGATCCGTTAAATCACACAAGTACATCCTTTCGCTCTGATTTAATTGAAAATAATGACATGCTAATCAGTCCAAATGTGAAAAAATCGAAGAAATTGCATTACTAATTTACAAAAATTCACACAAAAACTGCAAGAAGTTGGATTTCTTCAAACCTTCTATTTCGGGTATAAAGTTAATTAATAAATATATTTTTAAAGGGTATACTTCCGAAAGGTTCACCCAGGAATATTGAATTGTCACTTGGCCTAAGGCTTCCTTTTGTGTCTCAGTTAGAAAACCAAAAATTATTTTTGCCGCAGATTAATAGAAGTTAAGTTACTAACCATTTTTATTGAAAACCATTTTTTTAAATCTTAACGAATATTTTGAATAAAAGTTCTAGGTTTAATCTAAACGAATATTTTTCGTATTTACACTTTTTTTTATCAAATTACTATTTTTCGCAAAAACTAAAAAAGTGCATTAAAATTTGAGAAATTTAAATGAGATTGAAATCAAATTTAAATTGCTATTTAACGTCCAATAATCAAGTTAATGTGCATAATTCCTGAAAATAAAACCAAGAATTCAGTGACCAAATTTGGATAACCACCATAAAATATTCCTATTGCAATTTGAAAAAGATGCTAAAAAAGAAAAGAAAAAAATTTCTTTTTTTTTTGACAAAAGAAAAATGTGAAGGCAATCAATCAAATCCCCTTCTTTCTCTTTTTATTTCTTTCGTCTTTTTTATTTTTATTGCTATGAAATTACAATGAAAAAACAGTTGTAAAAAATAATCACCAACGTTTCGGCACTCATACTTCACCCTTATCAAGGCAAACAATTCGAGCAGGCAGGAGCAGCAACGAAACCACGAAGCTTTATCCCTGACGCCCGAGAATGAAGTCTTCTCATTTTTCTTTCCTCTGTTGTATTTTGCTCAAAAAAAATTTTCGATTGTTTTTTTAGAAAATTTTTTATCTTTTTTTAAATTTCAATAGGGACATTTTATGGTGTTTGTCCAAATTTGATCGTTGGGTTTTTGGTATTATTTTGAGGAATTCTGCATGTTAAAAAATGCATTTTTATATTTTTACTTACTTTTCAAAAGTTCCCCATAGTCAAGCCGAACGCCTTTTTCATGGGCAAAAAAACCAAGCGGCCTAATATGGGAGATTTTAAACTAGGAAAGTTCTGCGATCAACTAACTCCTTCCACCTTTCCAGGGTGCTTTATTGTGGTCTTATAACTAGGATATTTTATAGGTCCATGTTTGAAAATTAACTAATATTCTACCAAATTTAATACATTTTTAAGGGGAAATCTAAACTAAATATATAATTAAAAAAACTGAACTAAACAAACTGAAAAAATATACATTTCGGGGAGATCCATAACTTGTATGTTGAATATTTTTATTGTTGAAAAAGTAAAAAATGTTAATAACTTCATGTCTATAAATTTGGGATAAAATGCGTTTGAGACATTCAACTGTGATACAAAATAAACTCTTAGGCCAAGTATAAAAGTTAATATTCTTGGGTGATCTTTTCAAAAGTATAGACTTTTTACATTAATTTTATCTCAAACTGAAGGATGAATTAAAATCTTTGTTTTAAAATGTTATTTCTTGATTGACTCTAAAAGTATTTTTATTATTTAAGTGTAATGTCTAGTTTCTGAAATGAAATAGAATTATAATGAATAACTGTGTTTAGTGACTACGAGAGTGTCTACATGTACATATATTATCCTCTCAGTAATAATAGAGCGATGAACTCCCACTTTTTGCACGTAATACTAGAAGTCGTGAATTAATGTGACAGCACACACTGAAGAAACCGTCGAGTTAACAAAAAAAAAGAAGTGTGAATATTACGGGCATAGCAAAAAAAAACTTGTTAATAATACCAACAGTTTTTATATGCGAATACTTTTTATAGCCACACCGTGGGATTATTAAATTGTATCCGATGGTTAATTGTTTAAATAGCTTTGAAATTTGTTGAGTGATTACTCAGCTCTAATTTTTCCAGTAATATTAAATCAATAACCTTAATAAATAGAAATCTAAAAATATATTAATCATTCCATTAAACTTACTGAGTAAAGTTCTATCACGAAGACCTTCCGTAATTCTATTCTTCGTCTGAAACAATACAATAACAGTAAGGATTATAAATTTATTATATGTAGAAAAATATAGATTTGCATAGAAGTACAAAATGTGAAAAGATGGGCTTGTCAATCCAGTTCACTTTTTGTCTCAAGATCTTGAACTAAGGAAGAAAGGTATTGAAACTGTTAAGGAATGAGGTGACCGGTTTTATAGCCTCGGGTGATAAGTGGAGGAACTCTTGTAAAAGAAATGTGGCTCAGTGCCATATGTATGCAGGTAATTATTACGTGACACCATTTTCATTTGCATTACGTTTTAGGAATTATTTTTCTATCTCCTAAAAAATATAAACCGATACTGTGACATATTGGGCCAACATAATTATTTTATTATCTATACATGCAATCGTCTGCTCGACTTAGGGCACGTTTCTAACACTATTAGCGATTTTCTATGGTTTCTGAGTTGCCTAGATTCTGTTGTAACCTTAGAGAGGTCGAAAGGACTCATTAATTTAAATACATTCTAACGATAAATTTATGTGCCGAAGAATATGGCTTTACAAAATTTAAATAAGGCTGAACATTTGAAGGTTCAGAGAAACTGCTCATAATAAGTGAAATGTTTTATAATAAATGAGGAATTATTTTAGATAGCAAATTGTAGACTCATGCGTCGTAAAAGACCGTAAGTTGTTCCGCCACAATTTTGATCATAAAAGGAAGTTGAGTTTGTAGGTTAGCAGAGAATCATCGAAAATATAAAGAAGAAATCATTTTAAATTCAAAGCCTTTAAGAAGGAACAATTCTAAACTGAAGGTCTTTCACAATTAAACGTTTTTTTCACAGTAATACAAGATGATAAATTTTAAATGTAGATGAATTTCATTTTTCCATTAAATTAAGTAAGTTACTTAATTTCAACCAGAAATGGAACTTAAGTCCAGTGTCTCGCATCTGATATACGAGTAATATGATAATTAACTGACACGTATGTTGAGTTTGGGATGATTTTCATTCGCATGCTCTGAAATTCAATTTGTGCCGGCAGGAAAGCGTGCGCGAAATGCGATGCGGCGATGCGCAAACACTTGAACGGATTTTAGCGATTGACATTCTGTACCTAGTAGCTTGAAATGGATATAAGTGTCTTGTTTAGTGTCATTAAGTTCTTTGTTCCTTCTACTAATTTCCTCGACTTGGAGGATAAAACAACATGATTTATTAGGCATAAATGAATAATTTATTCAATGCTCACATTTAAAAAAATTTATTTTCTAAAATTATTCAATTTTTAATTTTATATTCATTTCATGTTCCTAATAACTGACCGATAGCGCATAAATTTTATGAATTTCAACAATCAGCTGAGTTACATTAACCTATAAGTTTCATTTCACACGCACGTGCTGACGGAAAGTCAACAATCTTTCTGTCTTAAATTAACCTATAAAGTACACTTTACGTACATAAAGCAGTTGACTTTCAACCAAGCGCGTTACTTACAGTCATGTTATCATCATCAGTTGACTTTCAACTGGCGATTGATCCTTTTGGTTACATCTGAAAGTCAACCGCCTTTTTCGACTGAAATTCCGATTCTTGTATTACTGTATTGGTTTCATAAAATATTACAATAAAAGGATATTTATTTATAACGCATGAGTTTAGAAAATTTGAAGATGAAACTCTTAAAAATGCAATTATTAAAAATGAAGTTTAATCGAATCAATTGGAATGGTGATAATTTTCAATTTAAATATTTTGATAATTATAATTACAAGAGGACCGGATTAGAATCAATGTTAAATAAGATCAGTTTAAATGAAAAGCAGAAACATCATGTGAATGGAAAAATGTATTAATTATATTACTTCTATTTATAAATGAATTTACCGTTTAAAATTATTACGTATGATTTGTTCTGTGTTCAGAAGTTCGCAGAATCCAAAAAAAATCCGAATATTTTGGTCAATGCGTCGATTATATTCTGTAAAAATTTAACTATAAAGTAAGCCTAAGCAAATTGAAACATGGAAGGTATTCAAAAGTTGACAGTATAAGCAAAGACTTTGATGTTCACTAAAACGTAAAAATAATCGATTGGAAAATTCCATTTTTTCAACCTTTTTGAATTTTGGATTTTTTACCCTAAACTTGTTTTTTTTTACTAACTCAGAGCCAGAATAATTGGAAATACAATAGAAAATACCAGGAAAAACAGCGCAATAAATTTCTCTGAGTTTGTCTTTTATGCTAGCATTAGGTAGTAGATTTTTCAAGTCGAAGTCTTGCCTCTCCGTGCACGCCTCAGATAAAAGGATGTTCATTATTCGTAATTCAAGCCTTCTTTTCAATAGGGATCAATTGCAAAAGATGTGAATGTTTTTATTCGATGATAATAATTTTACGCAGAAAACGAACATTTATAATTTAAATCTATGATCGCCAATTTCCCGGATCTTTTCGTGAATTCTCCATATTTTTCATGCTGCACAAAATTCCCGAGTTTCCCGTTTTGCTGGGTCCCTATGGACACCATATAGACGGCGCGCTGTCTTCACTTTTGAACAAATACTAATTCATTCATTGATTCTCTTGAAATTTCAGAATTTTAGTTCTAAATGGTCGTCTTGTAGAAGAAGACTAAATTTGGAGAAAACCCCCCGCGAAACTCCGCTTTCGAACTGGTTACATTTTTTAATGAACCCAAAAAAGTGTTTTCAGCATCAGGCTTTCGAACGCTATTGTCCCAAAGAGTCAGCAAAAAATTAAATTCACGTCTTAGAGAAAATAACAAAACGCAATGCCGTTCGGGAGCGTAGCGTATTATGTAAAAAATTGCATCTATAATTTTTTTTAACTCTAACACAATAATTATAGATAGCCGAAGACGAAACATGTTACCCTTGTTTAAGTTTTGTAAGGGAATGAACGTATTTAGAAAAAATACGTTGTTTGCTGCGAGTACTATTTTTATTACCTAGATCCTTAAACAGGTATCGGTAATGTTTTTGGAAACAATTTTTGATATATAGTGTAATAAAAAAATTTTAAAAATTTAAATTCTTCATTCTAAAATCTGAAACTGCAACTCGATAATTAATTTAGAATAATTTGTATTGATACTACCCACATCTGAATCAGCACAAATTCCGCTGTGTCCGCCACTGAAAAAATTGTCACTGCGAATCAACGATTTCTGCTAATTATTCAGCTAAATATCAGTCTGCACAAGCACAAAGAAGTAGATGTCACCGATTGAAGCAGCCACACTGTCTCTGTTTGAATCAGTGTATTTACTTTATCGCTGATTACACACACACACACACACACACGTATATTGCAAACTAGAATATTGAAAAATTTTTAAGCCTGGGAAATTATAAATTTTGAAATGCTAACCGTGCTTTGAGCTACATAATTGCCTTTATCAAAAGTGTAATGAAATTAAGCCGAAAGAGAAGTAAGACATCCTTGATTTATAATTGGAATGTTCTATGCAGGCGGATCGTAGAAGTCATAAACTCTTTGGATTGTAGTTATTATTTATCATCCAAAACTACATATCAAATTTATAATTAATTTACATGAATTTGTGGTAACCCATGTAAAAATGTCTTCTGGCGCTGGCTCGGCCCAGACCAGAATGTCTCGTTAGCCCCAGGCTAGACCGTCTAGTCAGCGGCTAGTTATAGGCTGACCAGCCACTAGTTTCAATCGCTTTTTTAATAACTTGGAAAAAAATAATTTCTCAATATAAGTGTATTTAACTGATCAACGCCAGTCCTGGGCCAGACCAGACCTAACGGACAGAACACAGCATTTTTTGTTCTTCGTTCGATGATCAGCGACAGTCATGGGCCCGACCAGACCTACCAGACTGAACTTACACCTTTTATTGTAAAATTGTGGCTACATAGCGTCAGTCATGGGCCAGACCAAACCTTTCAGACTAGATGATATACAAAAAGTCAGAACTTGCCAAAATTAGTGCTAGACCTGGGCCAGATCAGATCTTCCAGACTACACAGTCTAGATAAAATCAAACTTGAGCCAGACCCGACACCAGACTGCCATTAAATATTTCCACACGAAGACATACGCTTAGCAAAATTTTGAGGCAAATTCTCGTCCCTGGAGAAGGAGAAGCTGCCATAAAAACTGCTAGCGTTGTTTATAAGAGGTACCTCGTTTAAATTTAGACTCACATGTTAAATGTTCATATACACTTTTGTCAGTGTTTTAGTATGCAAGTATGCATGTGTAAGCGCACTCTACTCTCACGAGTCGTATATCGCGCATTCCTTCCGCGCTACGCATGCATACTTATCCAAAGCGCGGTGCAAGTAGCTAGCAATCTCATGAACTTTTGAGATTCAGTAGTACTTCGATAGCTTATAGGAAACGATATAATCGAAAATAGTTTTCTTATTCATTGCTCAATGATAATATACGTTTGGATACGCAGTTCTCGGAGAATAAATAAATGAGAAAATGATGATAAGATAGGGAAACAAAGGAGGTTATCGTTGGACATTGATGGCTGCGAATTCCGTGCGAAATTCACGAATGCCAGCGCCTGAAATACCGAGGACGAACAACGCAATCGCGTTAGAAGTTGGGCATTTAAGTTACTCCGTGAAATGCAACTTATGCTTGTAAATTATGCTGTTCATTATTCTTCATGCAATCTTTCCTTGGCAATTTTATATTACGTTTTATAGTTTTTGCAATAACAGGGGAGAAACAATTTGTACATTTTGCTTGGAAAATTACTTTTAATGTTCAATTCGAAGTTAAAGTACATCCGTACGATTAGATAATGAAGAGTCTAGAAACATTATTTTCGGAATTGTGTAATTTTCATTTATATATTTTATTCATTCATTGATATAACTTTTGATCCAATCAACGAAAGCCCAGATACGAATGTTTCTATCAGGATTTCCATTTCCACAGGATATCCGATTTGAAGCCATTCCAATCAGAACATCACCAGCGACAATAGGACTTCCAGAATCTCTCTGAATGCACACACAAATATTTTGAAGTCAATTTCATTTGAGCTTAATTTTCTGAACATATAAAATAAAAAAAAAACATCATTTTCAGGGAGATAAATAAATATTTGAACATCAACTTACAAAACATACACCTTGCCCTTTTCTGGATATGGTACACATAGACGAATCCAATAACCCAGGATATTTTTCTCTACAATAATTTCGATCAAAAACCTTAGCATTAAAATAGTGCAGTTTTTTATTCTGTTCACCGGTTATCTATAAAAAATATGCATTGATAAAAATTAATTCAAGCTGACATGAAGAAAGGATTTATCTAAGAATAATTTTGTATTAAGATAATTAAACTATACTTGCTTTATTATTTTCTCCCCAACCGGAAACAACCACAGGCAAGCCAGGTTTTTCAATATCAGAGTCAGGAAGGTTAATGCTTTTTACATTCTTGGAAAATTGAATTGGATTTTCTAATTGTATTAGAGCTATGTCTATAGATCGATCATTAGCATTGTCGGGGTGAATAAACACTACATCAATTCTGTGTTTTGTGCCATATTTTCCTAGATTTGTCCAATCTGGGGTTCCAGCCACAACATAGTAATAAGATGGATCTGGCCTAAAAATGTATTCGAAAATATTATTCTGATGCTAGTGAAATTCATTTAAGATATACGTACAAAACACAAGAGGCTGCTGTTAGAACCCAATTTTCATTTAAAATGGATCCGCTACAAAAATTACCAAATTCACTAAAATCAGTCTGAAGAGATACTTGATACGGAAATTTTCCATTTCTTGCCCTATACCCTCCCGTAATACCTACAACTAAATTTATTAGATGTTAGCTGTGCATTTTAAAAAAACTGTTTACATTAATTGAAGAAAAATTATATTTATATGAATATAAAATAATTCAAATAGAAAATTGTGCTTACTTACCAGAGGAAATTTCAAACAGAGCCAGAAGCACAATCACTGTCAAATGATCCATGTTCGTCTATTGTGTCTCTTTTCCATTTTGCTACCATATTTATACCCAAGAATCTTGTTACAAATTCATGGTGAAAAAGTGGCACGCAGATAAAATTTTCTTAATTTAAATGCGGGTGTCTATAAACTTTTATTACTTGCTTTCTACGAGTTGATAAATTATGTTGAAAATAAGTAAAACATATTGAGTTTTTTCTCAATATAGAACTAAGCTTTTGCATTAAGTAAAATATGATTATGTTTCAGAGAATTGTCTATTGCATCTACAATTAGCATGAACTCATCATATGTGATTGTGATATATATAAAAATGAATAATACGTAACAAGTTACTCTTACATAATTAATAACTATTAATCGCCACTTTTTAGCTAGAGTCTACATTTTACTATAAAGAACTGAATAAAAAACATGCAATCAGTTATAAAAATCAATTTTCCTAAATTGAAATTAGGAAAATGATTATAGCTTTAAAGCACTATCGACACAATAAACAGTGATAACTATGAACCGCTACATTGAGAAAGGGCATAAGCCACTTACATTTATAGTCTTCTTAAATCGTGAGTCACCAATAAATGAGAGGTTATTGACTATTTATTACGAAATCATTGAACTTTCAATGTAATTTTTAACTTATCTCTAATGAGAATGCAATTCATTTGTAATACACATTCAAAGTGTTCAAGAAGAATAGCAAAGTACAAAGGTAAATCCGAAAAACTTTAATTATAAAAAATGAGGCTTTCGCGAAATTCGATTGTTTCCTTTTAATCATTTAAACGGTTCAAATATTATGAAATTATATGTATAATCATCAAAGAGACACAATCTTATCTCTAGCATCGCGTAACCTCTTACAAGACATTGTGCTTCTCCGTAATGACTAGCCAGTTACTATATTTCATGACACCAATACAAGAAGCGCAAAGTGACAGCAAACAGTCCTAGAAACTGTTTCTTTTTATGACAATCTTACAGGATTATCATCAACAACCATCTGGCAGAAAATAATACATGTCTGTCATAGTTGAGAAGAGTGACATTATTTTCGTAAATTGTACGTGTACGATAATACATATTATTATTTGCAGCAATTTTAAAGAAAATCATATAAACATAATTTAGTTTAGTGTACGTAACCGATGTAGATTTTCTGAATACACGTGGATCTAAAACGATCTCAAAATTCTTGTTAAAAATAATTTTCGACTCATAAATTTTGTTTTTGTAGGCCCGTTTTTCAGATCCTGCATCAGGCATCTGAAAAGAATCCGCGTTAGCATCTTGATGGCTTGCATGAGTGTAAAAATGTCAGGTCGTTGCCACTAACCACATCGATGCTGTGTTCTGCATTCGAGGGTTTCGCTTTTTTTCATTCTCAACAGATTTATAATTTGCCTGTTTTATCTGCAGACATACCCACACAGAAAAACCGAGTATCTTATTCAATGACTCAGTCATATATCTCTGTAGGCCGATTTCTTTATTTCTTCCTTTTTCTCTATTCTCTTTCATTGCAGGGATGAAACCGCAATTTCAAACCAGATTTTTCTGACACGAGGTAGCATTTTTCAATCAACTGGTGTTATTGAAAAGAAACGTCATTACCTAAAAACCGATTTTTTCATGAGAGAGTGTATTTTCTGTTCAATTATTATACTTCATTGAAAGGTCTATT
Organism: Belonocnema kinseyi; assembly: GCF_010883055.1. Taxonomy (NCBI): domain Eukaryota; kingdom Metazoa; phylum Arthropoda; class Insecta; order Hymenoptera; family Cynipidae; genus Belonocnema; species Belonocnema kinseyi. The sequence goes on from NC_046658.1 coordinate 67,407,499, forward strand.
TCGATCAGATTCGAGCTAAATATAGAGGGACATAGGAAATTCCAATTCGCGGAAACTGAAGAAAGAAGAGTTGTGTGATGTTAATTGAAAAGCAAATCATGATTATCATCAAATATCATTTCTGGTCGCATCTGCAATTATGCATTTGATTAGATAGTTTATATTCAGGTTACTTTAAAACATTATTAAGTAATTTCACCCTTTTACCATGTGCATAATGTAATCTGCTTTTTATAATGTATTACTTGACGTTGTATAAGTCAATCGCAAAGTTATTCATACAATAATTGCATAAATAACTTTGGCCAAATAATTATAAGTTTGGCCAAAATTATTTCTATTGTTATTATAGTGCATTTGTGAGCACTGACCTTTCGTGATAAGTTATGCAAGACGTGTATGCATTGCTTACGCGTAAATCATGGCACGTGGTAAGCGTGTAACATATTCGTCATGCACGTGTTCAGAGTATTCTTATTATTAGACGCAAGTCTTATTGATCTTATATAAATACGTCATAATGTCTTCAGTGCCATCCAGATATCCCTCCAAATCGTATAGCCTAGTGCCCTAGTAGTTTCGGAGCTGATTGAGTGCTACATCAACAATTGGAACACAGGAAGAACACAAGTATTCTTCTTGGTAAAAGTGTTTTGATTTAGCCACAGCTGAAGACTTCGGTGGATTTGATCAATATTCAGAAATTTAAAATAGTATATTCCGATACAAGTGCGTCTAGGTGAAAAGGCCCGCACGAATGATAAGTCGCAGCACGAACCACAGCAAAACAATAAGTACATTGTAAAAAAAAGTTGGTGTAAATTTACATTATGCGACAATGAAAATTATTCGATCGATGTGTCACATAGTAATTAAGCAGAATTCTGTTCTCATATTTTTCTTCTCAGTAGGGTGGTTAAAAAATGGATGGCAAAATTTCTTTGCAAGCTAGAGGGCAACGATCCCCCCATTTTCTTACAGATCCAAAAAAAGAATTTCCGCAATTTTTGTTTAACAGGTGCCGGTTTTGACTTGAAGTTTCCCATGTGAAATGCATGGGGAAAAATCTTTTCTTTTTGAGTATTTAGAATAATTTGTTAGGGTTTGAAAAAATGTGACGGGAATGTATAGGGGCCTGTAAAGAATTATCCAACGAAAAATTTCATGTATCAGACATATGGATTTGAGAACCCTAAAAAACTCCCACGAGTACCTGAAAACTACCCTTAAAACCAAAAATTTCAATTTTTCATGAAATCGATCTTTTGAATACACTGTATTACTATTTGTCTAGTGGAATATTTATTAAGATTACTTTATTAGTTTTCAATTGTTTAAGCAAATGAAATTTGTTAAAATAATCAACATTGTTTGATTAATTTGTTGTTTTGAATTATTTTTTATAAAAATTATTATTACAAAAAAAAATTTTTTCAAACAAATGGAATTTGTTTACATAATTAAAAATTAATAAACCAATATTGATAAATATTCCACTAGACCCACAGTAATAATTTTTATTTTAAAAAATTCGGAAAGAACTTATTTAAACAAATTACATTTGTTTAAGTAATGGAAAATTAATGAACTAATGTTAATAAATATTCCAATAAACCAATAGTACTAATTATTACGGAAAAAACGAATTTTCAAAACAAAAATTATTTAAACAAATTCCATTTGTTTAAACAATAGAAAATTAATGAACCAATGTTATTAAATATTTCACTAGACTAATAGTAAAATTTTAAGGGGGTAAAAAAACGTTTGAAAACAAATGATTTTAACGAATCCCATTAGTTTAAATAATTAAAAATTAATTAACCAATGATAATAAATATTCCATTAGACCAATCTTAATAATTTTAAGTGAAAAAAAGACCAGAATACAGTGCTCAAAAGGTCGATTTCATGAAGAATTCACATTTTTTGTTTTAAGGGTAGTTTTCAGGTACACGTGGGGGTGTGATAGAGGTGTCAAACCCATATTTCTGATACATGAAATTATTCATTGGACAATTCTCTACAAGCCCCTATACTTTCTCGTCATATTTTTTCAAACCGTAAAAAATTATTCGAAAAACTCAAAAAAGTGATTTTTCCCCATCCATTTTACATGGGAAACTTCAAGTGAAAAGCGGCACCAGTTAAAATAAAAAAAAATTACGGAATTTCTTTCTTTGGATTTGGAATAAAATGGGGGGATCATTGCCCTCTAAAAAAGCGTTTTTGAGCCAGCTCAATGTTCAGGGTTAACATATTTTGTGTTTAACTATACACTGTTAAAAATAATATTAAATTTAATATACACATGTGCATTAAAATTAATATATCAAGCATATGAAATCGCCGTTAAGGGCGAATATAATAACTTTCATATACATTCATGTTAATCACTTACAATAAAAATCAGATAATTCCATTTTTCACAAATTCAAAATAAGTTTAGCAGTAATTATCGATTGTAAATAATAAAACATGATACCTTCTTCCTGTTAACCAGAAATAAAATTGAATTTTCAGTCAAAAACTTCAATTAAGCAAATAAATAACAGACCTAACCTACAATTAACTGTCTTCGCCTTAAATTTTGACTATTTAGAGCGAAATTAGGAAAAAGTTTTACCCGTACATTGCACTTTCATAATAAATAACAATTCAGTCGAAAAATTCTAGATTATTAATTTAATTGAGAATATTTGACAAGATTTAAAGTAATTAAAGCACGTCGAGCTTTCACGCACATTGCTATACTGACCTGCATATTAAATTTAATACACGTGTATGTTCAATTCACTACACCAATGTATGTTGCATTTCATTAGCGGTAGTGCATATTTGCTTCACACACATGTATATTACACCTCGTACAGATTTTTCTGATAATGATGACAACATTCTAGATGTTCAAAGTTAGCATCCGTAAACCTTAAAAGGTGAGATGATACTCACTAACATCCAAAATGTCTAACTAAAATATCCTAGATATTACAAGTATGGTTATGCCAAATAACGCCTGTAAATGTTTGAAGACTTTACTTACTTATTGGTCATTTAAAGAATTAATTGATAACTTATTTGCGAATTTAAAATTAAACTTTAAAGTTCGTAGACAAACGAAAAAAAGATAAAGGGTATGAAAGGTGGTTCAGATGATACATTCAGTCAAGTTGAGTTTATGTTCAATGTTTTTAATTCCAAATAAAAACGGGCGTAAGTAATCGTAGATGATCTGTAATCTGAATTGTTTGTAACAATTGTTTGTACATTGTTATCTAACCTATGTAATCCTTTAAAGTAAGCTCTTAAGATGATTTAAATATCCATTTTTCTCCATGGGATCGTAAGTCAACACACACGATATTTTGAGGTTAGTTCTCCCTAAACTTTTCCGTTATACTCAAACATCCTTTATATTTATTTAAAATTGTAGACTTTTAAATCGATATATAGTAGTATATTATATATAATATTGGAATTTTTATAAAATTTCCTTTATTAATTAAATATATCACCTTACGTAAACTTACTATGTCCCACGCCGATCGAATAATTTTGATCATAAGACACAGTAATTGTACAGTCAACCATATAATTTTGTTAAACGAACCATTTTTTGTGAGTGCATAATATATGAGATAAACATCAAACATTTGAATAATAAATTTTAAATCATGTGCAATTGTAGGTATGGATAATGTGAGTGAGTCAGGCAAACAAGACAAGCCCTCCATCAATTGATCATTGCAAAGCTATGAGCATAAATAAGCTATCAGCAACTAAATCAGAGGGATATAAAATGATTGCCTACTCGACGCCTAACTTAAACTGCAAGCATCAAGCAATCTTCCTCTCTATATAGAATTTAAATTTCAAAAACACTTTCATCAAAATCATCAACGCTCGTACATAGAACACATATTTCAATAATAAATACGATAATTGCTTATAATCTGATTATGATAGAAATTGTTTTTTTTTTAATTAAAAAAAAATTGTATGCAACTAAAAATGAATTAATTGTGTTTGTTAAGGTTTAGTTATTAAGAAAAGAATTGGAATACAAAGTTCGGACTTTTTCAAATACGATTTTTGCCCAAGCAGCTGAGCGTAGCGCCTCAGTACTTTCTACTACTATAGTACTAGGTGAAACCTGTTCAGAAAAACATTGACACCTGAATCGGCTTCCCGAGCTTATGGTACTCTCCTTGTCAATATAAACTGAATGGTGGCCATTTTTCAAGACAAAAAAATGCCTAAGGATCGAATGTTTAGTTTTGAAAAACATTTTTAAAAACAAGTTTCCGAAAAACTGCGATGCTGAATTGAGGTGTGAAATTTTTGATTAAGAAAATTAATCCATTTCAGAGAAAATGTATGGGAAATTTTCGTTGGAACTCATGAATATTCCCCAATAAATTCTAGTTTTCCTAATGCCTATTTTGCTGAAATTCATTTTACAGAATAACAATTCAAAGTCCGGATCATACCAACCCCAGTCAAGTCACAATTTTTTTCAAGTTGCATTTGCGGCAAGTCACTTTTGTGGTTAGACAAATTTTTGGCAAGTTGCATTTGGGGCAAGCCACTTTTGTGACAAGTCACATTTGCTTCAACTGGTAATTGCTTCATTGGTAATTCAGATTAATGAAACATTAGGAAAATGGAAATTCGGGAAAATACAAATGACTTTAAACTTCAATTCGAAAAACGAAGTGTCTCATCGTCCCGAAATTCGGATTTACTAGTCCAATATTTTTTATACGCCTATCTAGTCGTCCCTAATTTTCGAGACGATTAGTCCATACCCTTTGCATCTCCTCCCATTTGTCGAGACAATAAAGAGTCTTCGGAAAAATATATATTGGGGCAAATTTTTATTCTGACAAATGATTTTCGGTAAAATAGACGTGAGGAAAATTATATTTTGAGGAAGAACGATACTAAGGTTGTGCATCACTTTTGGAAGGCCATATACATATATAAAAAAATATTACATTTTTTAAATTCTGTAAAGTGTTCGAAAATGAATGTCAATATTTTTCATATGACTGTACTTTTATCAAATTATAGGGATAATTCACGAAATACCTTGTACGTTTTGGGAAAAAAGGGGTCTGTCAGAGTATCATTCTTTATTTTACAATGAAAAAAGCATCACGTAAGAAAAACGTATTTAAAGCTGTTTAGTTGTAAAAAACGTTAAGAAGTTCCAAAACGTTGCAAAAAACTACAAAAAGTAAAATAAAAAAGTACATTGGAATATATATAATTTTTTGAGCCAATCGTCTTATTTTCGAAAAAATGACGCTTATCTCCTTTCGGAGCACCACTCTTCCAATACATAAACGGACTTATAAACTTATAAACTTATAATGCCTGGTAAAATTTGGTCTATGAGGTAGGATATAGTAATGTAAAATTTATAAGTGAGTTTGAGATCAACCAATTCAGATGGGATCTACTATGTGAAGTTAAACAAGAGTTATTTACTACCATTTGATACATTTGCCGCATGTTCCACTAGTGGGTCTCGCATAACAAGATATTTTATTGCTGTGCGGACCATTCAGAATAGCTGAGCCGACGATGCCAACATGCCTCGGGCACGGACATACCGATGCGTCTGAGACAACCATACCCAGTTTGTCTAGAGAGCACCCACTTCTATCCGCAATACGATCATGGCGCCAATAACCATATCGCGTGCGCTTATCCAATCAACTGCTAATGATAATTAGACTGCACTTAAAAGGACCGGCGGACTGCCTTGCTGTCAAGAGGACAGCCAATCGTCGATCAGAAAAATTATAAACATTGTAGAAACTCTTGCTGCACGCAATCTTAAGTCCCCTGGCAGTTTTCCTATTTCTCTGCTTACTTAACGCATAATCTTAAATTGGTTATTTCTGAATAACACTTTACAAATTTTTAGTCTTCCTTTACTCTTCTGTAACTTGTGAAGCACAATGTGTCATTTATTGTAAATTATTTAGAAAAATAAATTTTTCTATGCCAGCAAAATGTTCTGTTCTCAAATAAATGATTGTATTCTGTTTGCAATAATTAAATTTTCTTTGCCAAAATAGTATATCTTTAAGGCAATAAATTAATTTCAATATTGCTTTCAAAACTGTTCTAAGTAAAGTGATTCTGTATAGAATTGTTTTTTTTTTCTCAAAGAAGTGTTTTCTTCTAAGTTGGCTTCTAAATTGAGTTCTTTTCTATAGAGAAATGTTATCTTCTGACTTAAATTTTATTGTTAGGAATGTAATGGTAATTTTCACTTACCAATTTAATAATATCAGATTATACGTAAAAATCGAACAAATTGTGTCTCTCAGATAATCAATAAATACCTCCATTATCAAATTAAAAATAACCTTCTGAATTTGTTTACGAATAAATTTAATTTCTACTTATCTTCTTTCGCGCTATAAAGCAATAATTTTTCTGTTAACTCTTGTTTATAAATTCGTCCTTTATTACTTCAATTATGCAAGCTCGGGAATTCACTACCTAGTTTAGCGTCCAGCGGATGTCCAGTGCGAGACGCGACGGATATTTATGGAATCTCGGTATGGTCGCTAAGCGACACAGAGAACTTCCGCGATAAAGCCACGAGAAATAGTTTTAAAGAGCTGCTAAAAATGAACCCGCCTCGAGGAAACTGAGCGTAATTCCCAGAGGGAGTCGGGAAAAATATCAATCTGAGTCATTATAGACTGAATGAGAACCTTTCTCTAACATGAATGAGTGAAGGAATGAATGAAAAATAGATTAATGAATTTTAGATCCAAGCAGAATTATTATCAATTCTCATGAAGCAGAGGTATTTATATTGATGATTCTAAGGAGGATCGGATCGAGTCGTTCTTACAATTGCTAAACAATCACCATTAAAACAATTTAGTTCTATGCTCGAACAAAATGTGTAACAGCAACTTTTCTCTTTGTTCCACTTGTAGCTCAGACAGCTGAGGATGACGGTAGGGTGGGATCCTCAGCATCTGTCAGTTACAGCCGGCCGGCTTGCCGTATTACGCTTTCAATCCGATACTAATCGAATTTTTAAGGGAAACAATTGATATCGATTTTCCTTTGAGACGTCCAAGTTTTGACAGCATCCTTTTGGTTTGGAGGCCTCAACTTCGAAGAGATGTCCCTATTGTACAATCTATAATCTCGTTCCTGTTCTAATTATCAAGGCAGTTTGATTACATTATTTATAATCAGATTTTCAGTCCAGAAACCTCATCAATACTATCATCAAATAAATATGTTATGAAAAAAATCATATCTTTTTCTCTTTTGTATCAAAATAGGCTGTAACCCAATGGGAAATTGACTACTGACGCAGTACTGCGGCAGCACTGGCAGTGTCAGCGCAATACTGATTTCCAGGACTGGCGCAGTGCTGGCAGGACCTTGGGATGATAAATATGTTCGGTACTGCCTTTCAGTACTGCACCAGTGCTGGCGGGCAGTACTGGGAACCAGTACTGGCGCGGTGCTAGACATGAAGATTGGACAGAGTTAAGTTGACGCTTGTTTAAATTTATAACAAGAAGAGGCCGGCATAAGATGTGTGAGCTATAATATCGCTTAAAGGATAGATTAGCTTTATTTTGCGTATGAATAGAAAAAACTCAACTCAGATCCGATTGAATATTTTCAATCATATCTCGGAAACCAATAAAGATTTTTTTCACGTTATTTCGGCTTAAATTAATGATAATATTCTAGGCTCTATGCCATATAATTTTCAGATTTTTGCAAAAATTTTCCTAGGTCATGCTAAAAGTTGAAGTCG
>NC_046658.1:67415411-67427712 GCF_010883055.1 Belonocnema kinseyi
GTACTCGTTCGCCAAGTCTTGGCTAGACGTTGGCATGGCCAATTCACCCACTACTGCCCCAGCACTTGTTCGCCAAGATTTAGCTGGACGTTGGCAAAACCACTGGCTCAGTACTGCGTCAGATGTAAGTTACGGCTCAATGCAGGCACTTCCCATTGGGAAGTGTTTTTTTCCAGAATTTCTAAGATGATAAAACGTACGAAGATCTATTTCTTCTCTGAAAGTACTTCAATGACAATCGAAGGAAATTAGAAAAAGATTATAATGAATAATTCGAGCAAAAAAGTTTTTTATTGTCGGATTACTAGCATTGCTGAAGAAATATATTCTTGGTTTTCTGAGACTTTCTATGACAAGCGAAGCGAAAGCGAGGAAAATCGAAGTAGACAACCATAATCGACTGGACCAAATCCGTGTATCCCGACTATCTAGATTAGTGATGATAAAGGGAAGCTCGGTCATCAACATGGCCATCATCACCATCATTCCCTGGAATGCCGCGAATACCGTCTCTCGCGCGGTCGTTCACCAGCTTTACTCGGCTATATTCGGTCGCATTCGGTTTCCACTTGCGGAAAAGCGAGAATTCGCTTAAGAATCTTCAGTCTTCAAAGCACCCTGAAAAACATACCCACTTATACGTACACTCGTGTGTACGTATAATCGTAGAGAGCTCTAGTTAACTAGCTCCTTGTTTAAACTAAGATCTAAGAGAGACTAGTGCTACTTACGAGAATGATCGAGTGACACCAGGCATGATTCGATGAGAGATAGTCCGGATCTTACCTAGATTAGATAGAGAAGATGCTCAGACGCGACGTGTTATAATTTTCACTTTAATTTGCGAAAAATTCGAAATTTGCGTTTTTCAAATTACGAGAAAAATGAGAGGATAAATGCAGAAAGGGCAACATGCGACTATTACTATTCAGAGTAGAAAGAGAAGTAGGAATAAGGCCAAGAATAAAGATAGGATTAAGAATACGAATAAGAGTATTAATGAAAATAGAAATACCATTTCAATCTTCTTGCAAAAATATGTTTTTGAATTGCACACCTATTTTAAGCCTAGCTTCTTTGAAACGCAATTCAAATTTATTAATTAAAACCAATTAGCTGTTGATAATAGAACTGTAATTCTAAATAACATCCTTATTTCTACAAACAGGAGAAGAATTTCCAAAGGAATTTGATTGCCCTTCGGAATGCTTGAAAATACAATGAACTCTCTGTTACTCTACTGTAGTCCCTATAATTCACATCAATGGGGTGTTGCAACATCTGCTCACCAGGAGGAGGCTTTTCATTCGTTTGTAAATTGAACATCTCTTGCTAAGTGCCGAAGTGGCTCATCCTATACTTGAATATTGCGTATCCTCTCGCAATAATCCATGGTCAATTGTTTGATCAATTCTTTTGAATAATACGTAACTGATTCTAATTAATACAAATAAGAGTTGCGTAAAAACAGAAAATAAAAAAATGAAAGATGCCTTACTAGTATTGAATAAATACCTTACTCAGCCTAATATCCAATATGAAGATAAAGATCACATAACCAAGAAGTTAACCTACGTACCATTAAAGTGATGAAGCTAATCAATGATCTGTTCACTCTACTCGATTCTTTTCATTCTCACATTTTCTATCTAAACTATCATTCCACAATAATATTAAATCGTACTACACTGTAAAACGCCGATCCTCAAAAGTACAAAAAATTTTGTAGTTTATATAAATACTCGTAGTTTTGCGTTGCAATATTTTTAAGACACAAAAATAAATGGCGGCACAATGAAAATTTTCATTGTTCGTAACGAGATAGAAGAAATTTCACAACAATGGTTTGCTGTGTATTATATAGTTTATCACTGTATCGAAATAGCAATTCAGGCAGAAATTTCTTGGGAGATAGAAACAATATAAAATAAAAGCATTACATGATAGAAAGGTTGACCCTTAATTCAGTTCTCACGCGAATCAGTATTCGAAGATTATGATTCCACGTATCAAATAAACTGTGCACGAACGATTCATGAAATAAGCATGAACATTGTTATGATCATCAATGGTACAGCAGCTTCTTCTTCTGTGAGTTAAAGTTATTTTAAAGGTCCTAATTGACTTGCAAAGAAAGAGTCTTGTCCACTAACTCTGAGAATTAGGTTTTTCGTGTACCTGTAATTCTGGTAAAATTGTATGCAAATGAGAGCTAAGAAATACTAGCAAAAAATGTTTAAGTCAGCGGTGCATGAAAGTATTAACCGTTACGTCTTTTCTCTAAATATACAAGTGAAACTAAAAACAGCAATCTTAATCTCTGAAACCATTTGCGTTTAAAGTGAGAAAAGATTACACAACTAACAACACTTTTCGATATTATAGAAAAGACGAACAACGGTTTTAATATCTTAATCAGTAAGAAGTAGTTATTTTTAAGTTCCTCTCATGAATTAATTATCCATTAGGTGCAGTCAAATTAAAAATACGGATTAGTCTTACCGATTAAGAAATATTGGGATTTACTAAAGTGAGACAATTAATAGGTGCAATTACGAGGGGGAAATGATTAAACAGCTGAAATAGGACTGCTGTGCATATTATAGATATCAAAACAAGTTAGTCAATTATGCCTCCGTTATCTGAGTGTCTCTGTATTAATCGAGCACCCTGGAAACCGCGGGAAATTTTTACCCGTCGTTGCGCCATTAAAATCCTCTTCCCATCTACTTTTAACTTGTACAAAATGAAGAAAACATACCGGTCCGGCGATGCAGCAGTTTTATCCGCGTGTGGTAAGAGCTGACGCAAGACTTTTTGCATTAGACATGAGCATGTCTTCAAGAAACGCACATGAGTGCCTTGCAAAGCACTGTTTTATGCTTTATGGGGTTACATACATATTAAACGTTTACTCGAGAAAGTAACAGCACACGTTGTTAACCAAGGGCACCGTTTATGATTTCCTTAAGAAAAAATTGCTTGAAATTTTTGAGCGGAATTCCTTTCGCTGGAAGGACGGTTGTAAGAGACTGAAACTTTAGGTTAGGAAGAGGTAGAAAACTTTAGGAGATGACGAGACCTCTCCGAACGCAAGAAAAAATCTCTGGAAATCTCCCAATTGAAAAAACCACTGAAAATTATTGAATTATTAATTTCAATTTTAAATTCTACAAAATTCAACAATTGAAAATTTTTATTGTCTAATTTATTTTCAAACTAAAATTATTTAGCTTTAAATGTTCTTAATTTGGAATTCTTCAAGTATTAGGAGTTTGAATTAGAAATGGAATGTACAATTCTGAAAATTTTAATCTTAAACAGATAATTGTCCATCTTTCAATAAAAAGTTGTTCAGCTTGAAACTTTTTTATTTGAAAAATGCATTAATAGACACTAGGTTTAAATTTCACAATTTTGAACAAAGTACGTTCGAATCAAACAATTTCTAAATTTCTAATCTATACATTAATCCAATTGAAACATTACTTTAAATGACAAATCAAATTTTATAAATTTGAACAATGAGTTTCGAACAATTCAATTTCAAATGGTACTAGTTAAAAAATATTCAATTACAATTTTTAGTTCCAACACAAATTATTGAACTTTGAAGAATTGCCGTTGTAAATTGCATTTTCAAGCATTGTGTTCAAATTGTTTCAATTTCAAGCGTTCTTTATTTTACATTTAAAAATTTTTAAGATCTAAATTGACAATGATTCCATTTTGATGGTGCAAAAGCAATAATAATTGAAGACCAAATCAGTATTCCGAATTAATATTTCGGTCTAAGGTTATTCAATACTTATCATTCCAGCTTTTTCTGTTTTAAACTCTTCAAATTTAAAATTATTTTATAAACTATGTTCATTGTACTGATAATAATTTTTTACATGGCAGAATTTTTTGCATCGTATATGTTTTTGGTGAAATTAAACTTCATTTTTAATAAATATTTTGGTTCAATTAAATATTTGTTTCAAAGTAATAAAAATATATAATACTTCACACACTATAGTAGTAATAATTAGTATTTATATTTATATTATATTTTTAAATGTTATGTCACTTCAGTTACTTACTATTAGTGGGGGGGGGGCTCATTTACTTTTCATTTGCTGGATAATAAGTAAACAGTCTTAATATAAAGTCTCGCAACATATTTTGTAATGCAAACATTTAAAAATAACCATACAGATTATTGTAGATCATTTCCTAAAAAAATCTCCTGCACCTTTATGCAATTATCCTAACATGTTCAGACGAATCTGTTAAATATTCTATCTAGTCAATTCATCGTTAAATTTTCAGACGAATCGGTTGAATATTGCATATAGGCTACAAGTCGATTGAACTGCTAGAGATTTTTTTCAAGCATTTTTCATGTTTTCACAATCTGTTGCGTCCAATTTCTAGAAAATGGACAATTTTCACGAGCAGAAGTTTTTTTTTTGCGATTTCTTATTGATTCAAAAAGGTTTGATACAAATCAGTGAAGAATTGGCTGAGACATCGAATATATATTAAGTATTATCTACCAAATCTCGAACAGTTGAATTTAAGAGTAAACCATTTCATATATTGCAATCTAAAAGTATTCAAATTTAAATGCTTTTAATCCAAACCATTTATTTAAAAGAGGACTAAAATTAATTAAAAAGTGATGAAAAGTGAAGACACTTTCAGTCTTGAAAATAAAATCTTGAAACTTAAATAATTGTACAATTAGACTGAGTTGATCAATTTCAAATTAGAATTGCTTAAAATTGTAAAATTTCCTATTAGAATCGTAGACATTAGAAAAAGATTGAAAATGCACTAGTTCATACTCACATTATTTCATATATTATTAAAGGACTTTCAAAGTGGAATTTATTAGGGTTTTCTACTAAACTAAACCAATTTTCCAGTTAAAATAAATTTATGTCTTTTCCTGGTTGTTTTCCGGTATCGAAAAACGGCCAATTTCCCGGTTGTTCTGGTCCAGTTCTGCGATCCCTGGATGATGATTTAAAAGAAAATGTATGATAGAATGCTTGATGTTCAAGAAAGCAATTCTTGAATCTGCTTGATTAAATTTAAATTCTCGCATAGTTTATGTTTAATTTGTAGACTGTGTTGAATATCGCTCAACTATGACACTGACGTATTACACTCGATTAACGCGCTCATACACAGATTGTTCATTATGTATCGCCCACCCGTGTATAGAATTTTGCGCGCACACACACACACACACACACACACACACACACAAAACATATTCTCATAGGACACAGATTGAATTATATTCATACATAGTTATAAATACATTTGTAATGATAATCCAACAACCATAGCGTTTATATCCCCATCTCTAACTATTAGGGCTCCTTAATAATATTATTTTTAGAGCATTGTTTCGTATACTTTGTAAGTGTATTCGCCCACTCGCCGATACTTATTCGTAGCTCGTTACTTTAAATCATGATTTATTCGAGGCGCATTTAAAAAGATTTTATCACGTGTTATGCTTACACCCGAAGGAATCATTTGGAGCAGATGTGACGTCAATATGCTATGACTTTTAGTTCATCAAAATGAAATGGATTGCATTGTTTGGGCAGCAAACAATAGCAAGTTTTACAATATGGCCTCTGTTTTCCGTAGATACATTTTTGAAATGGAATTATCAAGTAGGTTATCGAATATGGAGGGAAAACTTAATACTACTTAAAGATGCTCAGGAATTTCCAAAATTAGGATACAATTGACTATTCAGGAAGGCGGAACAGAAAAGGGAGCAAACTAAACTGGGTCAACATGTGTCGAAGAAAAGCATGGGAAGGAACAATCTGGTACCGAGGAGAAAGATATAGAAGGGAAGAGAAATACTGTGTTAAGATATGACGGTAAAATAGGTCAAGGAAACCATATCTGCATAAAATGTGTCATAAAAGACCAGCAATACTACTTTATGATTTAGTATGAACCCTGAAGGAGGTAAAGTGAAATATTAATTTTCCTTTTCTACAGGACTTTCACTAAAAAATACTGAAGACAATATGGCGAAAGATGTCGCAGCATGCAATTAAGGATATGAGTTTGCCATAACGTTTAATAGAGGTATGGGTATAAGTAAAAGACATTAAATAATAGATCACGGACTCTGAAGATAATCATATGGTGTTGCTCCAGAGAGGTTGCGACACAACCTAGCGCTTGGACCGAAGGCTTTGGGCGTAGAAAGAGAGGAAGTAACAAGCTCATGATAGTTACAAGGACATGATAGAGATCCTGATGACTTTTCTTTGAAGCTTTTATAGTTTAAGGCATTTTAAGGACTCTCGAATTGAAGGTTGTAGTCTCAAGTGCATCCATTTTTGGGCAGAACATTTTGTGGCTACTATGCTGTTGCTCGCGCATCGTTGAATCGAGGTAGTGTGTCATTCTAAAAATAGTGGTTGAAACCGAGCGCAAGGAGTGCCTCCATAGTCTCGGTCGTGAACCCGTGGAACGGCCTCGGAGAAACGTCGGGGGGAGATTAAATTAAACAAGCTGCCGCAAAAGACTTGACTTCATACCACGGACACGGAGCATCACCGTGGTATCCGAAGGGATAACAACTATTTTAAATATCGCATTCGAAAAAAGCGCGCTCGCGCACGCACGTGCGCTCCGCTAACATCGCCTGCTAATGAACTACTACCAACGTGGACATCGGCATGCGCACTACCACCCACTTCTACTGTAAACGATGTAAGCAACATCGCCTTCGATCTCAATGTAAAGTGGTAAAGATCTGCCCATGTTTACCCATTTAGAAAAATGTAGTTGTTGTTAGTTTAGTGGAAATTTTATTAGACTGGGTCTGTGCTGTTGTATTAAATGTTAAACCGTGCGCAATATCCAGTAGGTGTTGATCTTTATAACATCTTAGATAAACACTAAAAGACACTGCCAAGAGTGACCACTATAATCCACAATTACAATTAATGTTGCCAATGTAGTGGTACATAGATGCGGTTTTTTAGTATTGACAACATTCTTCTCCGATTTCGGATCGAAAATAATATTTTAGGATTTAGCGTGAACCCGATGGTATGATTAGAAATTTGGTTTCAGGTTCCAAGTGCGATCCAAGGAAAACGATGCTCTCCGACGTTGAAAATAACTAAGGGGTCGTCCATATATTAAGTAACGAAATTTTTGGCGAATTTCAGACCCCTCCCCCCTCTATTTAACGCTTTTTACGACTTTTCTTGTCGTTTTTTTACATTTCTCGTAACGCTAGGTTAGGCTCCTCTTCCCTCCTAAAAGCGTTACGTAATTAATAAACGACTTCTAAGTTCGAAATTACCGCTTAAGTAATCTGATTCTCACCTTCATACAACTTTTTTGTCATTGGAAATGTGTATAGCCGCAACTACAGATTTAGTTAGGGAAGTTCTGATTTATTGCATTTATTACCTGATAATAGCTCATTCATTTTCACTTAGCGAACAATACAAATTGAAGTAGTGTGTCAATATTTATGTCGATTCGTTAATAAGTTCTAGTTTTCTATCCGTCTGAATTTTTCGGAAAAAATTAGGAGCATGAATGCGTTTCAATTCATCAGCACGAATTAATTTCAGTGTCTGCCAATTCGTAAGATTTTTAAATCAAACATCAATTCGTCTGAATTCGGCAGCGCTCAATCAGAGCGAATATACAGTTAAAACTGGTTATTTCTTCCTAATTCATGAGGTAGAATGGGAGATTTAAATTAATTCAAACGAATGAAAAACAATTCGCCTTAATTTGTCTTAAAATCTGAATCAATATTTCTTGAGTAGGTCTTCTTTAAGGGATTAACATATGAAGTATTTTTTTCCAAGGAATGGGCAAGTATCTGGATTTAAAATCTAAAAGGTATTACGGAAACAATGGATAAGCAACATTCGCCTTTGCTCGTTTAGGTATATTATTAATCCTATATAGGAACTTATACCAAATTAGATTTAGCCATCTTTTCTACGAAACCTTTCATCTATTCTATATCTAGAAATCTTAAAGCATCGATAAAAATAAAGCGAAAATGCATAGAAAGTGATATTGGAAAAAGTCAGGGCGAAATACAATTTGAACCAATATCGATCTTAAAGCTATTTTTTGTATAAAATCCCCCATTTGTCGAAACCAA
This sequence comes from Belonocnema kinseyi, assembly GCF_010883055.1. NCBI lineage: Eukaryota > Metazoa > Arthropoda > Insecta > Hymenoptera > Cynipidae > Belonocnema > Belonocnema kinseyi. The sequence continues at coordinate 67,423,579 of NC_046658.1, forward strand.
ATCCTTGACGAAATAAGAACGTTTACTGATTTATGATTCTGAATACTTATGTCATACTTAATTAATAGATTGTTTATTCACAGTATTAAACTTCAAATTTAAATTTTTAAAGGATATCACTTTTCACCTACGAGAATTCTCTTACAAATAAAATAATTTTAACAAACGTTCAATAATTGACTATTTACATTTCACAGACAAAATAATTCCATATGATTAGAAAAGCAGTTCAAATAAAAAAAATTAATCCACGTACAATAAATAAAATTCAGAACAGCCTGATTGCCGTGATTTGGATAATCCTATAGATTATTTCATATATCAAAGATTTGGTTCATATACATTGTAATGATTTGAACCAAATTGTTTTTTGAGTGCAGGTTAACTTTCCTCAAGTGTATCAATAGGAAATACCGTCAAACAAGGTAATTTCGGACATTTAGGATAAATTCGGACATTCCTAATTTGATAGTTTAAATAGCTTCAGGTGGGTTTAACTAGAATCTGGAATCAGTTCAAGCCTTAACTGGTTCTAGATTCTGATTAAAACCACCTTAACTAATTTAAGCTATCAATGCAGGAATGTCCGAATATACTTTTCGTATCCGAAATTACCCCGTTTAGCACAATCCAAAATATGATTAGGTAAAATTTAATAAAACAATTAAAGTTAATTTACTGAAACACAAAACGATCGAAATTAAATATAAATGCGAGTAGTCATTTTCATATACCACACATTAAATTTATTATATCATCATCTTGTGGAATTAATATACATGTATATCAAGGTCGGTAAAACAGAGTGTGTCAAAATCAAAGTTCTTTGTTGCTTTAAAATCTCTTCAAATGCTTTAAAGTAAAGTAATAACATGAAATTCGTCGGATAATTTGTTATTTATAATCAAAGTGCAACGTGCAAGCGCAATTTTCTGAAAAATTCAATGTAAACGTTAGAATTTCAGCGCGAGGACTAATGAATAATATAATATATTATGATATATCTTATATGCACACGTGTATTTAATGTATATTAAATGACAAACATTTTTATTAATATACGTTATTCTGAAGGTAATAACAAAGCTCCAATCTCATACAGGCCTTATTCAGTTTTCATCCTCGTGTCTCCATATGTACCTTTACAGATTAGAGGCCATCCGTAAATGTTTATTTGGGGGGGGGGGGCTAGTCTACTGTTACAGAATGACGAAAATTAGAGGAAAAGTCGGATATATATAGCCTCACACTGAAGCCCCTTCTAATTTCTAGAAGATTAGAGAATCCAAATTGTCTGAAAATTGATCTACGTAATTTATGGATGGCCCCTTACTCTTTTCTTCGGTTGAATTACACAGGACCACAAAATAGGTTTGGAAGTCTACTGGGATTCTAATAGGTATGCTTTATGTTTCTGAAGTCGCTGAACACGAATCCATTCGCAGAATTAAGCCACCACGTTAAGATTAGCTGTAAAATTTTAAAAATGGTTAAAAACTGGAATTTCTGCAGTAATTTAGTTAAACCAAATCCACAACCTCCAAACCCACAAACTCCAAATACACAATCTCCATGTCCGCAAACCTACGAATCCTAAACCTACAAGCTCCATATCCATAAATGAACAAACACTAAACAAACGATCCCAAACCCACCAAACCTAAACTATACTAATTTCGCAATTGGCATTATAAGGTGTGAAGTATTTGGGTTTGTGGAATTGAGGTTGGTGAATTTGAGCTTTGTAGATTTGGGTTATGGAGTTTAGGAATTGTGGGTATGGATCTTGTGGGTTTGGTGTTTGTAGGTTTGTGGACATGGAGCTTGTGGGTTTAGGGTTTATAGGTTTCGATTTTGTACGTTTGTGGATATGAAGTTTGTGAGTTTAGGATTTGTGGGTTTAGAGCTTGTTGGTTTGGGATTTGTGGGTTTGGGGCTTGTTAGTTTGTGTGTTTAAGGCTTGTTAATTTGTGTGTTTAAGGCTTGTTAATTTGAGGTTCGAAGGTTTGGGGACAAAATTAAGCAGAAATTCCAGGTTTTTAAACATTTTTTGAACTTTGCTACAAATCCTGATGTGCTAGCTCAATTCTGCGAATGGATTCGTGTTGAGCGACCTCAAAAACACAAATTATACCTATTAGAATCCCAGTAGACTCCCAAAACAATTTTGTGGTCCTGTGTTATTATTGGGAATGTATACTCATTTTAAAGTATTAGAAGCTCTTACGCGCACTACAAGCGAGACCCACTAATTTACTTGTAATTATTCTATTTGGAAATTAAGTTCAAGAAAATACAACGATAATCATTTTACTTCAATAATTTCTATTTATACACGACTTCGCATGGGTACTATATACGACGAAAGACCGGGTTGTGTACTAGAATTTTCAAAACCCGACTAAACTCGAGAGTTGGTTTTCTGCAGTTTTCCTCTCATCTGACCAAATGTTTAGGCAAATGCGAGTACTTCGAGCAAACTCGTATGTAGCTGCATTGTAACTAAACCTCATTAAAAAAACTTATCCTATTCGTTGAAAAATAGCTAAATTGTAAACTTTTTATAAAACTTTTTTCAATAATTAATAATTAATAATTCTGGTAAATTTAACAAATAACTTAGAAAAGAGTCATCACAAAGACAATCTTAGTTAATTTCGTAAACAAATTTGAATAATATCCCAACTCTCAATATGTTTATGAAAATTGTTTGAATGATTAATAATTATTGAGAACCTACAGAAACCGGATATGCGAATAGATTTCCAAAATAAGATATTCGAAAGCATAGATTGGGCAACATGGGAGGACCGTATAAAAAACAAAGATATAGAGGGCGCCTGGACAATGTTACGGGATATCCTTGTTAGATGTACGATCGAAGTGTGTGGAACCGCAGTTGTAGGAAGAATGTCTGGTGATGCGTGGTGGAATGATGAAATTCAGGCTGCCCAAAAAGCAAAAAGAGAAGAGTACAAGAGAACGTTGAACATCGCAGGTCTTAGCAATGAAGAAAAGAAATAGACGTAGAAATGATTATAGACGCGAAAACAGGATACTTAAACGATTAGTTAAAGAAAGTAAAGATACAATTAGAGCAGAAGAAGAGATAAAAATACAAAACGACTTTGACGGAAGCAGGAAACTACTTTATAAAAAAATAAAAGGAAACAAAAGTACAGAAAATGTCAACATGAGAAATAGTAGGGGGGGAATGGTATATAATGCAGACGGAATACTAGTAGCTTTCAGAGACTATTTTAGGAGACAATTCGGAGATGAAGCTATAGGACACAACAATTGCGATGTTGAATACGATGCAATGGAAAACTCAATTGAGAAAGTCTGTGTCACTGAGGTTAGGGATATAATTAAGAACTTGAAAAACGGTAAGGCTGCCGAGGTAGACGGTATTAACGCTGAAATGCTTAAGCACGGTGGCGCGTGCATACCACATAGACTGTGCGAATTGGTAAATTTATGTTTCGAGATGGGAGACGTCCCAGACGATTAGAAAAAAGCGATTATCGTACCAATATACAAGAGAAAGGGAGATAAAAGCGAGTGCAATAATAATATATTCAAAAATACTTATTCGTAGGATAATGAAAATAACAGAAGCAAAGATTTGGGAAGTCCAAAGTGGGTTTATGCCAGGAAGGTCATGTACGGATCAAATATTTAGCTTAAGGCAAATAACAGAAAAAAGTTTGAGAGTAGGAAAAAAAGTTTTCTGTGCATTTGTTGACCTAGAAAAAGCTTTTGACAAGGTAAATAGAAGTAAACTTTGGGAAGTCCTGAAAGAGTATGGAGTCAATGGATGGATCCTACAAGCTATAAAAACATTATATACGGATAGCAAAGCGATTGTAAGAGTGAATAGGAAACTGAGTGACTGTTTCGATATTATTCAAGGATTTAGACAAGGATGCGTTATGTCTTCATGGTTATTTATATTATTTATGGACAAGTGTTTAAGAATGGCTCTCTTCGATAAAGAGGGTGTGGATCTCCAAACAGTAAGGGTACGTAGGTTAGCGTTCGCAGATGGTAAGGTTGTTATGGCAGAGTCTATCGAAGACTTACAAAGAATGTTGAATAAACTAGATGCAAGCATGAAGAGCATGGGCCTCA
>NC_046658.1:67427812-67435818 GCF_010883055.1 Belonocnema kinseyi
CGTGTTATTTACTTAAATAGCACGAGAATTCTGGATCAATCTGAAAAATCTCTATCCCTTCTACACACTACTCCTTTCCCCTACCGAGTGAGTCACGCCTACACCGAAAGGGAAATGGCTTAATGGTGTAATAATAATAATAATGATAATAATAATAATAATAATAAATTTACAAAATAACGTGGAAAATGATCATCGAAAGACATTCTTAGTTGACTTCGAAAACAAATTGATTGAAGGCCAAACTTTTAATTTTTAAATCAAAATTTTTTAAATAATTATTAGTTTTTGTAAATTTTCAAAGCAATATAGAAAAGAGTCATCGGATATACATTTTTAGTTGACTCCGTAAACAAATTGACATGTAGAAAAAAGGCCAAACTCTTAATTTCTTAAATCAAATTGTTTAAATATATAATAGTTCTTGTAAATTTACAAAGCAACCTAGAAAAGAGTTATCGGATAGATATTCTTAGTTGACTTCGAAAACAAATTGACTCTTAGAAAAAAGTTCACTTTTTATTTTTAATTAAAATTTTTTAAATAATTAATATGTCTTGTAAATGTACAAAATAACATAGAAAAGAGTCATTGGATAGACATTCTTAGTTGACTTCGAAAACAAAGTCACTTGTAGAAAAAAAGGCAAACTCTTAATTTCTTAAATCAAATTGTTTAAATAATTAATAGTTCTTGTAAATTTACAAAGCAATCTAGAAGAGAGTCATCAGATAGACATTCTTAGTTGAATTCGAAAACAAATTGATCCGTAGAATAAAGGCTAAGCTTTTAAATTTTCATTAAAATTGTTTAAATAATTCATAGTTCTTGTAAATTTGCAAATCAATATAGAAAACAGTCATCGGATAGAAATTCTTAGTTGACTGCGTAAACAAATTGACTTGTAGAAAAAAGGCCAAATTCTTAATCTTTTAATTAAAATTGTTTAAATAATTAAAATTTCTTGTAAATTTACAAAGCAATATAGAAAAGTAATCGGAGAGACATTCTTAGTTGACTTCGAAAACAAATTGATTCGTAGGATAAAGGCCAAACTTTTAATTTTTATATTAAAATTGTGTAAATAATTAATGGTTTTCGTAAATTTACAAAGCAATATAGAAAATAGTCATCGGATAGACATTCTTAGGTTGACTCCGTAAAGAAATTGATTTGTAGAAAAAAGTCCAAACTTTTAATTTTTTAATTAAAATTGTTTAAATAATTAATAGTTCTTGTAAATTTACAAAGCAACATAGAAAAAAGTCATCGGGTAGACATTCTTAGTTCACTACGAATACAAATTGATCCGTAGGGTAAAGGCCAAACTTTCAATTTTTTCATTCAGATTGTTTAAATAATTAATAGTTCTTGTAATTTTGCCAAGCAACATACAACAGTCATCGGATAGATTTTCTTAGTTGACCCCGTAAACAAATTGACTCGTGGATAAAAAGGCAAACTCTTAATTTTTAAATTAAAATTGTTTAAATAATTATTAGTTCTTTTGTAAAGCAACATAGAGAAGAGAGAGTTGACTCCGTGAACAAATTCACTCGTAGTAAAAAGTCAAACTCTTAATTTCTAAATTAAAATTGTTTAAATGATTAATAGCTCTTGTAAATTTACAACGCAACATAATAATTTAAACGTATTCTTTAAGAAAGAGCCATTTATGAAAATTGTTCAAATAATTACAATTTTTGAAGATTAAATAAATACTAAAATCCATAAATGAGCTCCACTCGAATTCGGCACAATCGCTGTAATTTAATCGCTAGGAATGTCTACATCCTATAATGTAAACAGATCCCCGAACGTGCCTGTTTCACTTTTCTATTAATCTATGCCTATGGGAAGCTGCAACCAACTTTCAACTATAGGATAAATTAATCCATAACATTTTTTTTTATTATAGAGGACAAAATGTTATTTCGGAAATCAGCTACATAATCAGACTATAATTAGTATTAAATTCATCTGTTCATGTAAACTAAACAAATATTCTAATATGAAATAATGCATTTTTTAAGATTTCCATTTTAATACTGTTAAAATATTTTTCATAGCTCTAGGATACGCAGGTAGATTTGCCATGAAAAATGATATGCATTGCTAGGAATGTAACACAACGATCGCTGTGTTTCATCTCTTGTAATTCAACATACTATTGTAAATAGTTAATATTCTCATCATTCCTAATTCGATTTAATATCTATCAAAATGGATTGTGGGTAATACAATTCAGAAATTTTTTACTTCAGAAATTGTGACACTTTTTATAATACTAGAAGTCTCGCTGCTTTTGTTTCTGCTTGATAATGAAACTTACTATTTTATTACTTTCTTTGTCTGCAATGAATAATATTTATAAATAATATTTATAGTAGTATATCAAAAAACACTGAATGACATGTCATATTGCGGCATTTCTCATTGCAGCGTCTCTGGTTCGTAAAATTTCAAGTTCACCAGAAAATTATAAAAAATTAGTGGTCTGACTTTAATTATATTTGTGAGCCATAACAGTGTTACCCCCCCCCCCCCCCCCCCCATATGAGACATCAGAAAAGAGTAAGAGTGTGACCTACATTATTTCTGTGATTTATCACAGGCGTGTCTTGCCCTTTTTCCCAATTTGTTATGGCTTTGAAATTTTTCCAACTGAGAGATACCGCAATGTGACATGCCGCAAATGTTTCACGCCGCAAACGTAATTAGCTGCTTGTCACTTGACCTGACCCCCTCTGTGCAAACGCTTTTTACATTTGAAATCGATTATCCGCGAAATTATTTTTATACGCAGTTTCAATAAGAGTAACAACAAATTTATTTTTTAAATAAAAAATCTGCTCGCTTCGCGGGCACATTCTCATGGCCCGATGCGTGCGCGGCTCGCAAGTTTGAGCGCGCATATGACGCGGGAATTTTGGTTCTCGCGCTTCGCGCCCGATGATATATTTACCTCGCGGTACGCGCTCGGTCTTTGTACATTCCCTACGCTTGTGCGCAAAGTTTTTAAAACTAGAGGTCAAAGCAACGACAACGGTAATTTGGGGATTGTGAATTCTCTTTTCTTGAAACTCCTTCGGTTTTCACGAACACATTCTTATTACGTATCTCGTGTTTCGCATTCTAGTTTGTCCCTCAAACTGTATTTAATTTCTATAAATGTATATTATTGCAAAGAGAAGCTAGTCGTGAAGATGAAAGTCAAATAAACAACGAATAATTTTAAATTGAGACGTTTCGGTCACCTTATTATAATTTAATTAATTTAATTAATTTAATTTTTCCACAAGTTATCTTGTTGACAGACAGACAGACATACATACAAGTTTGGTGGGTCAAATTTTAACAAATCTAATACCTTCTCTGATGAGAATGTTGAAATTACAGCGTACCACGAGTAATTTAAGATCATTTTTCACTCATTATAAAACTAACCACGAGTTCAATTATGTAAAAAAATTGTCTGATCTAAGAACCAAACATAAAATACTAATTATTCCTGTCTGCAATCAGGAAGGGAAATATGTGAAGGTTGACTCAGAACCTCAACCTCGCAATCTCAGAACAACTTTGTTCATTAATCCGTTAATAATTCCCTTAAGGTTTCTTGTCAGCTTGTCTATTGGGATTTTTTTATATCCCCCAAGTATGGAACGCAGTGTGTACTGTGCAATGTGCATCAGGAGGAAATTCTCCAACCTCGCTCATTCTTGCTCAAGGCCGTTTCGACTAAAGCCCACCTGGCTGTCCTGATTTAACTAACCAAAAGCAACCAATTTTATTATCTTCTCTCAGCCTTCGCAATCTACATTTTTAGCACTAAAATATTAATGAAAATAATGACCCCTTAGAAATATAATAAATAGCTCCATTTTCAAGAAATAAATTCCTCTAACAGAGCATTTACAACCCAATACATAAAATTTTATGTACACATCTCTCAACTTATGAAAATCTCGTTTAAAAAATATAATTGACGTAAAACTGACTTGAAATTTAGCATCAACAACTCTTTCTTGAGGGCCGTTAATTAATTGCAAATTCTTTTTTTGTTATTTCTTGACTTCCAAGTTTCAAATTTCGTTTTGAAAATACGTGTTGTAGCTTATACACAAATACCAACGGGCGGAACAGCTAATAATAGGAATTTTGGCTTGGCGGCCAACAACGCCGGCTTGTAGCTTCAGCTAAAGATATTAGAAATTCAGAAATATGTATAATCTAATATTATGAGGTGTCTGAGTCTCATACCAAATAGAATAAACTACATACCAAAGGCATTTGAGCCTTTGGTATGTGGTTGGACAATCCTTAGGAATCATAACTTGTTTTCTTTACATCTTATTGGCAAAAATTCAGCAAATTACTTCATTAATTTAAAGAGGCAGCACGAAATTCAAGTTATTTCAACATGTGAATGAAGTACGAAGTAACATCCCTTTAAAAAAAGTAATGAATTGTTTAGTGATTTTCGGTTTGAAAATCAGAAGCATGATTTTTATTCTGAGAGTGCTAAATTTCTCAATCAATAGAATTTTATTATCATCTAAATATGTGCAATTTAAAATATTTATTTTATTTGACTATATATACTATTAAGATTCTATTTATATAAAACTGTTTAATGTAAAACGAATAAATTTTATAAAATAATTTTCTACAGAAAATGTTTATTTTTTAAAATTTTTATTTGCTATTGTTGAGCATACGTGTTTAAATTTTTGAGAAAGGGGAATGGACTACTCATCCCACAATGTTGGAACGACTAGTCAAACTTGTGAAAAATATTTCACTATTTTTCCCGAATTTCGGGATGACGAGTCACTTGGTTAAATATATTATTATTTTACATTGAAGATTCTCATTTTGTAATTGAAGCCGGGAAAGTTAAACGGTGCTTGTCCAATCAACCTAATTTTACAGGAGAAGCAAAAAAACCCTCCTGAAGGGACAACTTACAACCGCATGAGTAAAATATTTGTTTGTGCAGGTGGATGGATCAGTTTGATAAAAATGGTGTGGAAAAATAGATGGCCCTACGTATGCATTCATTAATCTAATGGAAATGGAGATGGACTTAGCACCGTTTAGATTTCCCTGGAATTAAATATTTAAAAAATATTTGAATACATGTAAATACAATTTTTTGTAATTTAAAATTGTGAGTTTTCAATACCCAACTCTTACAACGTAGAAATTGTTTAATTTCAAATGATCCATATTTTAATCTTTACACTTTCATCAGAGAATGTATTAGATTTGTGTAAAATATTATCCGCCCTACCCCCCTCCTTGACAAATGTCCATGTTTTGAGACCTTTAAAACCCGCATTTAAAAGCCAGTGTCAAAGCAGGTTTTGGCGAATATACTGGAAGTGTGGCTGTGTGTAAGTTTGTGTGTCTGTAGATTTTTAGTCTGTAGCACGATAACTTTCGAAAGGATTGACAGATTTAATTGGCCTTTGGTATACTCTTCAAGTGTCCTAAAGTGAAGGTCTATGATATTCTATGACATGATATTTGTATGATATTCTATAAATTTATTCTAATGAGTTTTTGTTATATAAAACAAATGACCAGAGTTGTAGCATTTACAAAATTAAAAAAAACGAAAATTAAAATGTTAAGCGAAACGACGCATGATATGAAAAAAGTCAAAAGGAGAAAAATGTTGCTTTTTGAATACCCTTTAATGTTGTCAGAGAAACTTTTTGCAGTTTCTTGAAAAATAAAAAATTCAAATTTTGATCGCACGAAAAAATAACGAAAAATTCCACTTTGCGATCAAACTATGCAAGATACGAACAAATATGAGAAGGAAAAAATTGTGCATATGAAAAAGATCTATAAATTTGTTATTATTCACTTTTTGATAGGATACGTAGTTTTTGTCTTATTTGTAAAAAACAGCATTCAAAATGAAAAAATAAAATTTGTAGACTAACAACACAAGCTAGTAAAAAATAGACCAAATTTGTTCACGCAAAAAAGAGGTACACATTTTGTACCAATCATTTTTTGATAGGATGTGTAGTTCTTGTTTTAATCGTGAAAAATAACATTAGCAAAAAAAATGTGCCCGCCTAGCGGGCACAATCTCATCGCGCGCGACTAGCTTCGCTCGCAAGTTTGAGCGCGCTTAGGGCGCGCGACGGTTGAATCTCGCGCTTCGCGCTCAAACATAATTACACCTCGCGCTTCGTGCTCGGATATTTCTTCTTTGCATTTGGAATGCTTGAAAAAATCTTTATCAAAAAGATCTCTTTTAGATAGCAGTATTTATATGCGTCTTCATATTCTGAATTGTCTACTTAATTAAGTATAGTCAAAGATTAAGTTTCTCAAAATTCCTTAGGCTTTGAGGTACACATTCTCATCGTGAAACTCGCGCTGCGCGCTCGATTTCCGACAGACATTTGTAAACAGGTTTTGTTGAATTTTTTTACGTAACTTTTTTTTTTATTTTATTTTTTCTCAACGTAATATAATAAACGCAATATAATAATCATTTTTTTCATTCATTTTTTTCGTATCCTACATAGTTTGTCCACAAAATGGAATTTTTTATTTTCAATTATTTTTTGTGCAATCAAAATTTGAATTTTTGAAGAAAATCCAAAAATTTGTTATGATAATTTTATAGAGCTTTCAAAAATAAATGTTTTTCTTCTTTTGACTTTTTTTCATATCGTGCGTTTTTCGGCTTCAAATTTTGATTTTCGGTTGATTAAAAAAATTTTGAAAATGCGATAACTCTGAGAATTTTCTTTTTATCGAAAAAAATCATAAGGATAAATTGTTTGTTCTTTTAAATACTATAAATATCCGTACATAGAATTTTCAAATTCAGAAAAAAGTGGTCTCAAAAATTTTCAAAATGCGCTCACTTTTTGAATTTTCACCAAAAATGGCTGGTTCACGAACTCTTCCTATCTTTTAGGACCTAAAAAAAGTGTGCCAAAGATGAATTTGATATGTTCATTTTTTCGAGAGTTATCGTGCTTACGGACGGACAGGCAGACAAACAGACAGACCCCATCGTGAAAACCTGATTTTCAGATTAAGGGGGTCTCGAAACGTGGAGATCCGTTGAAAAAGTGTGATATCAAATTTTCGACAATTCTAATACTTTCTCAATCAGAAATGATGAGAATGTAAAAATTGATTTTTTTGGAAAAACTACGCAAGTTACGTAAACAGATGAAAAGAAAAAATTGTGCATTTATAAAAAAATTTACAAATTATCAGCAATGACTTTTTGATAGGATGGTTAGTTTTGTTTTTATTATTAAAAACAGCATTAAAAATAAAAATTTACTTTTTGGACAAACAGCACAAGCTAGGAAAAAATAGACCAAATTTGTTCACGCAAAAAAGAGATACAAATTTTGTACTATTCATTTTTTGATAGGATGCGTAGTTTTTGTTTTAAGCGTAAACAAAAATAACAGTAAAAAATTAATTTTTTGGAAAAACGCCGCAAGGCACGTAAACAGACAAATAGAAAAAATTGTGCATTCAAAAAAGATTTAAAAAATATTTAGCAATCACTTTTTGAAAGGATGCTTAGTTTGTTTAACCATAAAAAATAATATTAAAAATAAACGAATTAAATTTTTTGACAAACGATCCAAGCTTTGAAAAAAATTAATAGACCTTAGTGGCTCACTCAAAAAAGACCTATACAAATTAGTCATAAATAAATTTTAGATATGAGCGTAGTTTTTGTTTTTATCGTAAAAAATAGTATTAAAAGTAAAAAAATTAAATTTTGTAAAAACCGCATACGAGACGGTAAAAATGAAGATAAAATCTAAGTAAATTTAAGAAATTATCCCCGAACTACTCGTAAACTTTAAAAATTTTAAGAAATTTTGTATAGAATTTAGATCATGCTTTTGATAATACACCAAACTCTCGCGTTCAGTTACCCCGTTCTCAGCCTTCCTAGAACTGCTGGTTCACGCTGTTTCTCATGGGATCAGGGCGAGAGC
>NC_046658.1:67435918-67457361 GCF_010883055.1 Belonocnema kinseyi
AAATTTGTCATAAGGACAACCGCAGGATTTCGCCGGGAGCGGGTGCTAATCTGGAAAATCGCACCCGCTTCCAGCAAAATCGCGGGAAAATTTCAGCCACAACCACGTCTCACGACCGTGAGGTAGGTGGTTACAGTCTGTAAAGGAATCAATACGACGATCCAGAAAAAACCTCGTGCACCCTAAGAACACGGAGCGACTTAAAAATCGGCTTTTGGTCGAAATTAAAAATAGAATTTTTAATTTTTTACAAAAATAAAAACTTGCTCCTGTGGTATGGTGTGACGGTACCGCACAATGACAGGTGATTTTTCGCTGATAGGGGTAACAAATGTAATTATTTTTTAATGAACCATAATAAGTTCAAGAAATATAGTTGCTGAAAACAAGTGAAATCAGTTTTCGAGCTTAAACGTAGAGGCCCGGCAAACCATTGTCCCATGTCCACCACAGTTTTCGACTGAGGTATGAAAAACAAATTTTAAGTTTGTAGGTACATAAGCATGGACGACACGTTGTCTTCCTGGTACGTGGTCAACATAAAATTATTTTTTTAAATAAAATCCCTGACTTTTCGATGAACTTCCAAATTTTTGCGAAATTTTTCATACATTATATTAGGAAAAATTCTCTAACTCTCAGGTCAATTCCTAAATTGTTGTTAAAAATATTAGGGTTATTAGCTTCCCGATAATTGTCGGGGAAACACCCGAAACATGTCTTACAAACATAAATCTAACTCATCTAACACAAATCTTCATCTCAAGAATGAATTCTTTTTCTACTTAAATCTTCATAAATCCTCAAATAAATTAGTGCCCATTTTCTAAAATTATACCCTGCTCAGTACCCGCAAAAGCGTAACGGTAAAGAACCTAAAAGAATCTCTAATCAGTCTGTAATTTTTTAAAATTATGTTCCATAAAAGGTACCAGTTTGCATGGGTAATTATAAGATTCAAGATTAGCATTTATACTACATTACAACAGTAATCTTTAATATGCTATGGGGCACCAAAAGTGAAGGTCCTTGGCCTGAATTGGTCTCAAAGGGTATGAATTAACTGCAAAATTGATGATTTCGTGTGATCAGATTCGTTCAAGTCCAGAGGTTCATTAATTATTGTAGTGATGTGTCGATACTTATGTTCATAAAATATATAATGCTCCTTTAACAACAACAATCTCTGCGGTATCTACTTAAACATTCATTGTGCACAATCACACTTCACTAAACGAGGTCTTCGTCACCATGTTTGCATGATTACCAAATGTATCAATACTGTTGATTCACGTCGTACCAAAATCTTATGATAATGGCACCGTTAAAGGATTAATAATTAGATAGGAGTGGTTACTGAAAACAATGCAAACCTTACTTTTAAAGGAGATTCAAACCTGACGTATAAGACACTTCTTTTCATAGACATCCAACATCCATTTAGAGTAAAATTAGTAAATGAACAATACAAACTATAAATTAATAATGTCAAGAGGTAAACGAACGACGGCCAAGAATGAATTTGGCATCATTCTCTTTTTTAAATTTAGCTCGGTTCAATAATCGAAAGCACAGTTTTCGATGTCGCAGAGCTGTAATTAAAATTCTAAAATTACCCGCGCGCTCACACGTCAAATAAGCTCGTAAACTCTCTATTTTCTCAGCACCAAATTTCTAAATGAACCTTAAACTTTTTTGTTTCAGATTCCAGATTCTCAAGAATGGCTGAAGTGGGGACAAAGAAATCCATGAATGTCGTAAGTAAAAAGAATAACGAAGTGTGCAGTGTTCATTCTAACAACAGTTTGATTGATTTGGATAATATAAGCACGAGTAACAACCAACTAATTTCACTCTGCGATGACGAAGAAGACGATGACGAGCTTATCTTAAGCAACAACACAAAAAACGAACTAACGGCTGACGACAAAAGTCTCCAAGAGCTAATAGAAAATGAATTGGCTCTCCGAATTTGCTCTGGACTAGATGACGAAGAAGAAGTTGAAGAAGAGGAAGAGGACTCAATCAATGTTCAACCAGAAATTAAAAAAATCGTCATTGAACCTAGACAAGATCCCCTTGATGTGAATGCAGAATTCATAGTGGCAGAGATAGATCACTACTCCCTAATCGAGGAACCCTACGGATATCAAAATGGACACATCATAGAATCGAGTCCAAAAAATCAATTGAATTCGAGTGTTTCACATGAAATGCTTGAAGAAAACTCTGAGCAAGGAACAGCTGATTTCCCAAATGAGGAAGTTTTACTTGAATCAGTATCAGATGTGAGTCTTGATCGATCCTCAAAAGAAGTTACTGAAAAGGAAGTCTTCCCGGCAGATGAAGTCAAAGAAGTACATTTAAATAATTCTGATGATGTACTCTCGGATGTTGTCGATCATTTGGAAAATTCCAAAACAACCTTCGATCAGTATCTCAATGAGCAAAATATACAGAAAATATTGAGCTTGGAAGATCTTGAAAATGTCCAGGAAGACAGTTTTTCAGACCTTCCGGAAGCTGACAGAAAATTAGCTGAATTTGGTGATCCCTGGTCTGACTTAACATCAGAGAATTTGCTTCAGAGTCATCACATCAGCAAATTTTCGGATGATTTTAACCACGTTCCGAATCAAAGCCAGTCGATCAATGATAGTCTCTCAAGCAAACAGGAAATTAATAGTTCATCCCAGAGTTTTGATGCTAAGGATAGTAACATCAGTTCAGAGATTTTGGATTCTAGTAGTGAGTTGGATTCCAGCAGAAGTGATTTTGATACAAGTAGAAATTTTGATTCCAGTAGGAATAATTTGGATTCCAGTAGAGATCTTGATTTGAAGGAACCCATATCATGTAAAGAGGCATTAGGAGTGGATGAGAAAGACTGTTCTCCGAACAGAGACACTTGTGAAGGATTTTCAGGAAGAAAAATTGAGGTAATTCGAGTTGGAAAAATTATGGATAATGATGAGTGCCTTTCTGATTCTACGAAGACTGATCTCGAGACTTCGATTAATACTTCTGGGGATGTAGAGAATGATAATCCGAAGGTTTGTAATTCCAAAAAGGTGGTGAATGGTATGTCCCAATTTGGGGCGATTAGCGTTAATTGTACAAAGTTGAAACCTGCTCAAGATGATTTTGATTCGTGGACCACTGTTGGAGATGCGACTATTGAAGAAAATGAAGTAGAGAGTAGGATTGAAGAGAACAATGAAGTTAAAATGGATGGAAATGGTTTGGTTCAAAATTGTAGAGAGAAGGAATATACAAATCCGGAACAGAGGGAAGATGTTAAGGAGTATAATGTAGCTCCTCTTGCTACGGTCGATGTTGAAAGCAGCGAGGATTCTAGTTACGAGATTGATGTAAGTTTGCTTTTGATGTTTTTCGTTGTTTTTGTAAAAAAAATCATATTGAAAAGAAATTAGGCGCTCAAACTAATGGATGAAACCATTTTTCCTTCCACATTCCACAACTGATTTGACATAAAACAAAATTGCCAGTGAGACAAGAATAAATTCGGCAACATGATTTTTCTTTGTACCCGCATTGAAATAGTATATCTGCAGGCTTGTCCAGATCGTGCAGAAAATTTGGAGTTCGAATATCTTAGGCGATAAGAGGTAAGATTAATGACCGTGTGTGATGCTGTACCGTTATTCGATACTAATCAGCACGATTGTATTTGCCAATATTTTGCTACGCTGAAAATACATAACAAACTGACGTGAAGGATAATCCTTCAGCCTTGAATCGCAAAAGTGATTTTATTTTGCGATTAATTAATTCTTTTTTTTTTCAATAAAAATATTGCAATGATGATAGCTTTTGTTGTATCTTTAAATTGGATACACTGTACTGAAATACACGACTGACATTGGGAAATTCTGAGAAGAAGACGTCTGCATTTATTAGACGTTACAATATTAAGGCAATCAGAATGAAATGGCATTGACATGGATGACAATACTTTTAATTTCCCTGTGTAGTCTACCGAGAAAAGTAATTGCGTGACTATATGAGACTCGTAGAAATCACAGACTTTCCTTTGGGGAAATTATAAGATTCTTGAATATTTAGAATTTGATCCGATTTCTAGTGGGTGGATCCTATTATTTAACTAGAGAGAAATTCGTGTCAGATAATACGATTGTATAGAAATATATTCTTGAGAATTATATAGGAAATGGTGTTATTACAGATTTGTATCAAAATAATACTGCAGGATGTTGAGATATTGATAAATAATAGTAGAGTTTACAGTTATGGAGGAGTAGATAATTAGAGGATTGATTCTAGTTATTACAGGTATAGTAGTTCAATCAACTCATCGTCCACTAATTCTTTTCAGAATTAATTTCAACAAATTTATGAAAAAACTGCTTTTCAGAAATAAATATGTTTGAAATTATTTGATAAAACTTGATAATGATTTTGCACTCTATAACCTTTTCTTGGAATTCAGTAAAATTCAGAATGGA
This sequence comes from Belonocnema kinseyi, assembly GCF_010883055.1. Lineage (NCBI taxonomy): Eukaryota > Metazoa > Arthropoda > Insecta > Hymenoptera > Cynipidae > Belonocnema > Belonocnema kinseyi. Next base: position 67,440,406 of record NC_046658.1, read on the forward strand.
TGTCAATGAAGCAAACAAAAAAGGTTTTGCTAATTTTCAAGTGAACGAAAAAATATAAAAATAATCATTAAAATTAACAAACAGAAGTCATTCGATGAAAAGTAGGTGATCTAATAATTATGACACTCTAAATCTCTAATAATCATCTTATAATCACCTAAAAATACCTTATGATTCTATCCCTGAAATCCTAATTGTTTCGACCCTAAAAACATTGCTAAAGTTGACCTAAATTCCCATCCATATCCCTATTAATTACATTTTGCGCTTTCACACATCATCCTTTCTTTTCTCCAAACCGATCTTCCCAGAACCGTCGTCTGGTCTTTTGTTCCATTTTGCCTAGAAGGAGAGAAACTTTACTTTCGTCTCCTCTCTCACTCCTCTCTTAGTACTTCCTCGTCTCTTTTCTCTCTAGTTCACAGGTGTTTTTTCCAAGTCTGAAGCTTAGCCTTGCCCAGTGATACAATTTCCTTTATCATGACCATTCTGGAAGTAATGAAGGACCAGCGTGAAGCAATCGAAGGAAATTGGGCCTGGAACAAAGTTTGGAATCATTGGCTCATAGGGCACTCTGTTATAGTTATATCTGGTTATATGCTCCACTCTATCGAGGTCAGGGGCCTGAGCGAGAATCGAGAATCACGAGAATGCTTATTCACGAGACTAAAATCGTCCAATCCTCGCCTCTTCTTACCGATGTATCGTGCTCGGTTCTGGTCCCTGAGTTCCTCCCTCTCCTTCAGAGCAGGCTCAACAGTGAAGGGAATGTGCTCACTCTTGCGGGCCCAGCATAAGCCAATCTCTCACCAGAGTCTTGGGGAAATGCCCTATTCCATGGAGAAGTTTCACTTAGATCCGTAGCACGCTTTGAAGAGCTCACGAACGGGTTTCCTGAAGCTTCCCGTTCGTTTCGTTTCGTACGTTACCAGCCCATTTAATCGCCTCAAGGCCGATTTAGTTGCGGCGTCGCCTTCGTCGAGGCACTCGGTCCGTCAGGTTGTTCGCCCTAACCTCTTCGAGCTGGTACCGGAACCGACTGACGTTCGCCAATTGAAGTTAGTGCCGGTTAACTGTCATTCAAGTTGTTTCAAGAAAGCTTTTCCGCAAGGGTTTCTAAAAAGAATAAGAATTGTTTTTAAAACAGTTATTAACGCTTTAAAGGAAAGATGTCCGGGTCTTGGGCTTTCATCGACCTCGTTATCCGAATGGAAGTGAGTGCGTTGAGTCGTTGACTCGTCGTTAGTGCTTGAAGTACACTTATCGTTTGGCTGCTGCCGCCAGTAGGCTTCAAACGCAGGTCAGTGCAAGGCAATAAATAGATGATGGATATTTAGCGTCTTTGCATAGAAGTTGCATGGAAGGTTTTAATGATATCATTTGGCACATGTTCGTTGTAGTAACTAGCAAGAGAGGCACTGGACATTCCAAGAGTCGGAAGGGATGGATGTCCAGTTAATTACGGGGAATTCGCGCAGCGTGAAAGATTATGAGCAATGAGCGAACACTATGACGAGTTGCGAGCTAGGACTTTATGGTTCCAAGTTCTAAGAATGAGAAGTAATGGCAGATGATAGAATGGATTTGGATTGTGCTGGTTTGGGTTTATTAAGTGTGGTTAAGTACCTTGTTATAGATGTTGAGGAAACTTATTCTGATGTGCAACAAGTTGTCTGATGTAGTTGTGTCTGATGGGTAACGTTAACAGGTGCTAGAAATGTAGTTCTGTTTCTTTGATGTAATTGAGTAGGGAAATATGAGGAAGGCGAGTTATGTTAAAGAATATAAGGAGGGATCAAAATTCCTACTGAGAAAACAATATTTCGACTAAGCATATATAAACGTGTTTGTGATTAAAGCCTTCCAGAATAATATTTTTTATTTGCCTAAAATTCCAATCGTTCAAACTTGCTCAAATGAACAACATTTCCTCTTGATTGATTCTAAAACTATAATTAATTATTAAATTTAGTTTACATAAAAGTTCTTCATCTTATACGTAAAACAAGACATATTGAAAGAAGAATCCCCTCAAAAACGACAACAATAATTTTTGACTATATTAGCTTAAGGGTCAAAATTTTAAGCAAAAATTGATCTGAATTCAATTAAACTTCATCTAAATGTAAGAAAACGTTTGAATACAGTTTGAAATCCAGATGTTATAGTCTTAAAATCAGGATTTTTTCTTGAATTTAAGTTTATTTCTGAATTTCCGCTCAAAACAATTTTGAAGTCTTAACAATTTTTAATATGAGTGCCTTCTTTCAATTCAAAATCAATTTATAACAATTCAATGATTAAATACAAAGGAATGATAATACGAATTTAAGCTGTCAATTTCAATGACCTATTGCCACTAAAAATAAATATAAATTTCAAGCAAAATGTTCTACTTTTTTTAAGTATCAAAAGATAGTAATTTATTAAAGTAGCCATTTTAAATTGGAGAGCCCGAATTTTATATATATCTCCATTTTAAGGATATTTTTCTGCACAGGCTGCCAATGTATCAAAAAACCGATTGGTATCTTCCTTAAAAAAAGACGTAAAATAAATTTCATGATCGGCAATTCGTGGCCCAACCGACATAATATTCATTAAAGGTGAATGTCGAAAAGTTTTATGTTTTTATAACATAAAAATTAGGATTCCGTCCATTATAAATTATTTTTAAAAATTAAAAAAAAACTACTGTATCAACTTTTCAATAAAATACATGATTATAGAACACAAATAACTATTATATTATCAACAATATTATATCATTATAAAATTACATAACGTATTACTATTGCTTTATAATATTCAGAAATTTTGTAATACCTTTAACATTTTGCAATTTTAATCAAGTAGATACTGAATTCAAAGCGTCCTTTGGTCGACAGGAAATTTAAAAAAATTTCGAAGAAATTGCATTTTTTCAATGTGTGTGATTACTGATTATGCAGAGGAAAATAGTACTTACCAAGGTGCTCAAGTAGCTGGAATAATGAGATATTTTCTTGTGAGTCATGCAATAGTTGTAAATCCTTGCAGCGGAGAGCTAAAACTCGACAGTGAAAATTTATAATTAAAGAAATAGATAGCGACCACATGTCGAAATCTACAAAAATTTATTTTATATAACTTTAAAGTATTTAGTAAATATTTAACTTTAATAAATATTGTGTTGGTATAAAGTCGAGCAAATAAGAATCTAAACTTATTTACATCACTAAAACCGTTTTTGACACAAATCCGAGTAGTGAAACGTGGTGGGTTTAACCGATAGAATAGTGTTTGCCGGCCAAAAATCAATTCCTGTGGCTGACTGCGCGGTTAACCATTTGAAAGTTTAGCCACATGGCCGATTGGCAATTCAACCTTTTGAACGATGTAGACGCTGAACCCTAATTTAAATCGTTTTTTAGATTTTGAAACAATATTTATGGGAACCTGATCATCTGATTATTATGGATTTCGAACTAATTATGAATTTAATAGTAGCCCATTTATACTTTCTGAAGCATTTTCATTTTTATGATGAAGATCATAATCTTGCAATATTATTCTACAAAAAATAAATCATGACTCTTTGTCACTCGTTATTAGAAAAACAAACATAGGAAATACAAAGGGCAAAGTTTTTTTTTTTTGATAAACGCCCTAAAGTAATCTCGACATAAAAAATTTAAATCGACACAGGTAAAAGAAAGAGATTATTCTTGCATCAAGAAATTTTCTTTTTATCCATGCCGATCTTCATTTTTTCACACCAAGAGTACAACAACGCGTTTACCTAAATCGCTTTTTCTACTTTGTATTTCCTATGTCTATTCAATCAACGACTTTAAGCGCTTTTAAATAACGAATCTATTTTGTTCGTGTAGAGTGAAAATCGTGAAGAGGTGTTAACTACTAGCACGGTAGTTACTTCATCTTCAACTACAACAAAAACAAAGACGAAGAAGAAGAAGATCGAGGGTACAGGTAGCGATGCCTCGCCGAATCACACCCCTCGAACCAAGAAAACTAAGAAAAGCAAGAAGAGTGACCTTGAAAAGGAAAATATTTCCGTGGTGAGTCAAAATTTTTTATTCTTTTATTCTTCTTTCCGCTTATACTACTATTTCAAACCGAATCAATAGGATTGAAAATGTGTGTGCACATAAAACATCTAACAATGTAAAGAAGTAAGAACATTATCAACAAAAAAGGTACTGTTTAATCTATTACAGAAGCTCAATTAAGTACTTAAAGAAAACCAATGTTTTTATATTCTTATATTTTACTAATCACTGAAAAAATGATTAGTTGAGCCAACTATTTAGTCAGTAAGATATGGTACTGCTATTTTATTAGTTGGTACAAAAATTCTATTAGTTGCAGTGACTATTTAGTTGGTACCAGAAACTAAGTAAATGTTCGTCCCAACTAACGACATAACAATACTATATCTTACAAACTGAATAGTTGGCCAAATTAACCATTTTTCTCAGTGTCTATTATATATTTTTTAACTTTTTCTTATTCTTTTTCTGACTTTTTTGAGAATCCCAGCATGTTTTGAGACCACCAATTTGACCACATCGCTAAGAGTTTAAAGGGTACTAAAGGCGAACAATTACAACAGTTTTCTAAAAGTTTGTCTAACAGCCTTTTTTGTGCATTTCGTTACATAAGAGAGTTAAATAGAATGTTGTTTGCACATTTTTAAACAGAGAGAGGGGCTTAGGCCTTGCTTCTGTTCGGAGAGAATCAATTTCTTACTCATCTTTACAAATCTTTTATATACAATAATGTAACTAATTCAATTGGTTAACAATTTCTGCAACTTAATCAAGCTTCTGCAAGTATTGTTATGATTAAAGCTTGATTTAATATGATTTTGATTTATTTATCATATTAAAAGTTTTATGGCATGAATAATATATGTTAACTTGCTATTTTCAGTGTAATGCTTTCTTTAATTTAGTATTTGTTTTTTATTTTAAAATTGATTCTAGTTTGTGAAAGACATATTCACTTCGCAAGTAATAAAATTGCCATTTTCGCAAAAAGTAGCATGCCAGTGAATGCTTGTTATTTTACTTTTTTATTAGAATGGTAACTTAGCAGACCCAAGCATGCATACGAGTTCCCGCCAAGTGTCCTCGGAGACAAATGAAATCTCCGACGAAGACGATCTTTCCAACGTCAACGTTAAATCCCTGGTAAGTCGGAATGCAAGAAGTGTGAGAAAATCAGTCAAGCTCATTGTGCATGAGGCTGAAAATCTATGTTGGCACTAACGTAACTAATTATCCATAATTTATTCAAGTTTTTCTTATTAAAAATAACTTATCTTTCATAATATTAATACGATATGTAACACTTCATTATAATATTCTGGATCCTAAACAAATATGAACTAACTCTATAAAAAGTACGTTTTTTTATATAAAATTAAAATAAACTTCTCAATTTCCGTTAATTCTTCCATGATCTCTGCATAAACAAACTTTCTTTAAATAAATATTATTTATAGATATAAAATAAATAGTACAATGCATGAATTATAAAACAGCATGAATTAAATTTTTTAATTTTGTCTATCGTTTGTGTGCATGCAGACACAAAATTATGTGTCCGAGGCAAATCGTATCGAACTGGAAAAATCCAGCAAGGAAGTAATCGCTACTGGCGTCTCCATTAAACAATTGGTAAGTAGAGTCTAAAAGTAATTAATTTTCTTGACATTTTCGCGCTGATCATTAAATTAAGCATGAATAACTGCATTTTGCATATTAAAATAGTGCAGTTATTCTTTTTTAATCTGATAAGAGAGAAAATCATGTTAAAAAAGATATTATCGGAAACTTTCTATCAGTACTACATTATCTTAATCTACATCACTTTTATCTAAATCATTTTAATCTACTTTCATCAGTTATAGTTAGCCATTTCACGGAGCTTTTCAATTACAGACTTGACAGGTCATTGACTCATTATTTTCGAAATTACAGCAATAATTTCTCTCGAATTAAAAAAGCTTCTTTGTCGTTTTATATTTAAAAATGAAAAATTCTCCTTGAAAATAGGAAAGATTCAAAACAAGAGAGATTTACGAAACAATACTTAAGTCGAGACCTGATTTAGTCCTTCATAATTTGCTTTAATGTCCGTGTTTACGCAAAGTGTGTTTTATGACTAACAGTGTCGCAGCTTCGGCGACATCTCAAACATGAGCGATGGAGAACAAGTGCCACTCGGCAATTCTGAACACGCGAAGACTCAAGAGGTTGGTATCTTATGGTTTCTTCATCAAACAAGTTTGAAATGCTACTCCTACAAATTTCTTTAGCTCATACGTTACTATCAGTAGTCAGAACCCAAACCACTTAACATGAGAAGCGTATGCGAAGAATTTGATAAATTTATGTTTATATACTATTGAATTTGAGTGAAACCCTCGTCTTAAAAACGAAAATACCCGCATAATTAGTTTTAAAGGCGTGTTTTCATAATTTCAATTTAATCAATTGAAAATTATCACGTATTCAAGTTGCAATTGTTAAATTTTTCATTACTTTTATAATAGTTAATTTTTTAGTGTTACCAATTATATATTGTTGACATTAATAAATAGTTTTTTTTAATTTGTAGCAATCATCTTTATCAAAATTTTTAAATATCTCGTCTCCTAATTAAAAATGTTAAATTTTGAGTGTCACGCATTCTAAAGTGCTTACTTTTAAGGGCCTAAAATTGAGCACTATTGTTTAAGGGGAAAAAAATCATATTTAGTCAATTTCGGACCCCTCCTGGACGTAATATAAGATGTATCGAAAAGGTCTTTTTCTCAAATTGTTCGAAAGGCTGGGTTTATAGTACTTCACATGCAGCCAATTTCACCGACAAAGTTTTTCCACCTATATTTAGTACAAGATGATTTGAAATTCATTCTTTTAAAAAGTTTGTTGTAGTTATTTAAACATAAAATTATGCAATTTGAAAATGAAGTTGAGACCAAAATTTACTAGAAATATAAATTTCTTAGTTTTAAAGATTTTATTAACAAAATTATTTCATTGGTAGTTTTCCACTTGTCAATATTGTATAACTTTTACCGTCTTTTATCACAACAATTTTTTTAATAAAGGCATTTTTAAAGTCAGATTCCGAAGTTATTTAGTAATTTGATATTAATATTTTACAATTTAAAAGAATTCTAGTTTGAAATGATTAAAATCCAGTTTCTACAATATACACTTAATTTAAACAATTGATGCAGAAAAATCTAAGAAGTTCTAAGTCCACTTTTTAACGAAAAAGAGTTTTCTTCCAACATTATACTTTCTCGCTTTTTAACGCCTATTTCAGGGAAAAAATTAATGTCTTTAAATTTTTATCTCAAAATGTAGTATTGAAATGTATTCAAGAAATTCAAATAATTCAAACTAATTGAATGAATTATACTAAATTATTCCATTTTTTTGCAATTCAACGATCAATATAGGACATTGAAAAGGATTTATCAATTGGAAATATTATTATAAAAATTTTTTAAATGCTGTACTGTTACTAAAAATATTCCTTCTTTTCTATTAAATGATGTTATTTTTTATGAAATAAGCAAAAAAAAGTATTTCAGATGACTTTCTCAAAGATATATGCACTATTTTTATTTATAGCAGTAGGGAAAGCTGAAGGGTGCTAAGTACGTTGACATTTTCATTAGATTATTACATACACAGGTAGCCTGATCTATTTTTTACCAAATGGTTGTTAAACTGATCCATCTACGTATATAAACGAAAAATGTACTTAATTGTTTCGAAATTAAAAACATGTTACATTGCAGTTACCTAAGTCTAACAATTAAATTTTTTATTTTTCCATACGCTTCTTATAGCTTTGATTACTGAATTTACAACTAATATCTACATAATCAATTAGTTATAACAATTTGATTAATCAATATACAAATTATTGTTGGGCCTGATGGTAAATTGGCTAATATACTAAAAATATGATCTTTCAAAACGCCTTACTAAGATTTCTCATATGATAATTAATTTAACATTTAACTTTTTAGTTATATAGTTGTTGCATAAGACTTTATAAGCTTTTTGTGTGCCCTGATTATTGTGAGAACGATTCCTCTAATTGTAACTCGCTTTTTAACCAACTGTTTTTGCCGTGTCTACTAATTCAAAAATCGTCGTTGTGTTCGAATGTCTGTATCGAACGCCACAGAAAGCAAAATCTATGGGTGACTTGCGTCTGTGGGAGCAGGAGCGTTCGCAGCTCGTCAATCGTAAACCCATCTTCACTGGGGTTTCTGTCAAAGCTCTCGTAAGTACCTTCAGGCTTCAAGTGGCGGCGTTCTGCATCTCTGAGAATGCTTTTCTTTTTTCTTTTTTTTTCGATGACTACTGGCGACGAGACTGCCGTAATTACATCTCAAATGTGAGACACTGTAATCCCGTAATGGCTTCCTAGTTACAAGTAGAAACATTTCCATACAGTCTTCAATTTATTAAATAGATATCTTTGATTTAATTTTTATCAGAAATTATTGCAGATGTCGGATAATTATTTCGTAATATAAAATCCTCAGACTCGATACGCCGAACTTATGGAAGCGTTTCGCAACTTGCAGTAACACCAATTAAGGAACATGACCTTTTCGCTCAATATAATTTATTTGCAAGTGCATCCGTATTAATTGAAATTACGCATAATCAGTGAGCACCATTTCATTTTTAATATAACGCTTGCTCTTTGTAATTAAATATGCATAGCTTGTCACTATATGCTTTCGCCAGAAGTTAACGAACCGTGGATTTATCTTTTACGTTGCACCTTAATGTATGAATGGTGCACATTTTACTTCCATTTGTGTCAAAGGATCGGCTTTTCATGCCTTTTTGCACTCCATTCGCTTGGCGCATCAAGGCCATTGTTTCTACTGCATAGCTATGACTGAGTGCAATTTAGGAAACTTGCTTTATAGGACTACCATTCAGTGTTTTTCCTCCTCCTTTTCTTTTCTCTTCTCATGCACTTGATCTCGGGATGGAAATGGTGAAAGCCTTTAAATCATATTACTTTGATGACAATAGAAATCGATCGAATTCTCTATAAATTTGATGATGTAGCGGAAAATGTAAGCATACATGTTAGAAACACTTTCACTTGGACAAACCTATCACATGGAATAGGAGGCACCTAAATCATTTTTTAACTCAAATAACCGCTACATCCTCATACTCAAATGACTGACAATACTTTCCTCTTACCGCACTGACTCGTCACTGCTTCTTCTCTTTCTATCTTATCGGCAAAACTTGCATGAACTTTAACAAAATGGTCTATATGGTCTACAAACAGAGGGCTTCCTACTATGGTTTGGCTAATTTAACGGAAATGAGTAAGGAGAAGGTCCAAAAGCACGAAAACATTTATTTTAAGGTAAGATCTGCAATAGTAGAAACATCCCTTGTATAATGTACTTCCATCTGATTTCAGATACTATGTGATCCTAACCCAAATTATAAGTAATAAGAAATAAATGTATCTCCTCTATATTTCTCAGAATTAAAAGCATTTTTTTACAATAAATATATTAGTAAAACTAGCTTAATTCAGATTTCCCTTGGTTAGTATGAGTAACCTAATCTAAAAATTCCTGAATTGCAGAAAACGAGTTTCAACAAATTCGACGCCCTCAGCAAGAAGTCCGTTCTTCACGTTCGGTCAGTGGATGCGGGAAAAGTTCAACAACAGCTGAATGCCGTGAGTCTGATTCAGATAATTATAGTATGTAGTAACTAAATGGGTAATCATTAAGCCAACTCGAGTATCGTGGTTAAGCAATCGGATTGAATTCTTCTGCACTGATCGAATCCATTGTTCATACAGGAAACGGTGTAAGGTGCATCGTTATTGCTTCAGTAATCAGATGCACGAAATCGCACGTTTTACTGAATTCAGCCTGCTTATATTCCCGTTACTATTCTTCACGTACCACTTCTAAAGAATTACTTATTTAAAAAAAAAATATATACACATATTATAATAGCAATAACTTTATAAATATATAGTTTGAAATATTAGAATCAAACATTGTTTCTTTACGTTTTAAAAGAAATGGTAACTGTAAATACCTATAATGTGGAAGACTTTAAGCTATAAAAAGGAATGTTTTTCCAAGGACAGGAAGAGTTGAATTGCATAAAATAATCTCTCCTTTAATGCGTAAAACCATGTTTTACTGAAAATATTCATTGAGCACTAACACTCGACAAACATTGTCTTGGATTTATAAGTCTGCTTGAATGCACCGTTTCTCGTGTTATTTACAAGTGGGAAACAAATGGATAAGAAGGGATGAAAGTTTGTAAGCTGTTTATCTTTTCTGTATATGTACGAGTAGGCACAGGATAAAAAGGTCCCGTTGAAAACTGGTTTTTGCGTTATGGGAATATGGTGATACGAGGATGGTTGATCATGGTGCCGAGAAACTCAGTAACGCGGAATCTTGAATGTTGAACTTTATGCTGATGCGTAGACTTGATGTCGGTTTTTTCTTAAATGCTGCAGGTGGGTCAGAACGGGGATGCGAATTCGAATTGCCGCAGTTGCGGCAAGGTTGTATTTCAAATGGAACAGACCAAGGCCGAAGGCTTAGTTTGGCACAAAAACTGCTTCCGATGTGTTCAATGCAGCAAACAGCTCAGCGTCGACAATTATGAGAGCCACGAGAGCACACTTTACTGCAAAGCTCATTTTAAAGAACTTTTCTTACCCAAACCGGTCGAAGAGTCGGATCAGCCTGGTGAGTTTATTCATGACACGTTTCTCGTTCTTTTACTTTGTTTCTTGTCAATCAAATTATATTTTCCCGAAGCATATTAGGAGAAAAGAACAGCAAAAACGGATTAAAAGTTTCTTACTTATAAGTCCTTTGATCTTTTTATTTGAAATTTAAATTTCTTAAAAATAATTATAATATAGTTCAGATTCAGTGATAAAATAAAAAAAAAATTGATTGTAGTTAGTAGATTTTAATTAATTTCTAACAAAAACCCAAAAAAAGAATAATTTATATTGAGGGCAGATTCTTAGATGTGAGATTTTTAGTCAAAACACTTCTTGTGATTAAAATACATGAGTTGGCGTATCAATTAAAGTTTAGCATATTTTATAACAAAACTTAGTAACACAGAAAAAGGAGAATATAAAGTGTACATCGATTCCAGGTGAAAGATTAGCTGCAACAGAAATTAACCTTATTGAATAAATTTTACATGAAACTGAGATGTTGTGTTTGTAAACTGTCTCGGCATAATTTTTCAGTAAAAAAGCGTCGTCTGTTATGTAGTTGACAGCAGTGCGAAGAACATGAAAGTTTGAATGAAATCGGTCTGGAAATCAGGATACCAGATTTTAAATAACATTGCACTTAACGCGAACGAATGCAAATATATTTTTTGTGATTGAGAATAAAATACTTGACACTAGTCGAAAAGTCGCCATATTCACTACGATCTTAACCATAGTTCACAAGTTGTGAAGTAGGAATTTCCTTTCTGACATTTTATTCACGAAAACATTTTTCAAATAAAAATTTGAAACATACTTTTACATTGGAATTAGTTTTTAATTATTAATATTTCAAATAATATTGTTGTTGTTGTGTCAATTTCTTTTTGCTAAGGAAATGGGAGGTCAACTTTAACAGCGGAAAATTTTACATGTAACAAAATTTAACTTTACGTTTTTCTTTGAACTTTCGGTAATTTTTAATGCAAATTGATCAAATCTTTACTGCTTGATTATTAAAACACATTAGTTTTTCGTACAAGTTTGACAAGGACGTATTTTGTTATTGTAATTGTTATAAAAGTAGTTTGTATGACATTCCAATAATTTTGAAGAACCTTCTATCAGAATTGAGGTATAAAAAATCTCTGAATTACAGTAATAATTTAAAACATAAAATACATTATTATATTTTTTGATGGCCTTAAATGATATCTGCAAAAGATATTGATCTTTATTTTGTTAATTAAAAAAAATCAATAATAATAAGAAAAAAGTAATTTTAAACTATCATCTAACTTTATAGAACCATGAAAAGATCTTGAAATAATTTCAATTTAAAAAAAAAATAATAAAAATGTTTCGAGCTAATACTTAAATTGATTGAATCGTGAAAATACCAAGCAAAATCAAGTAATCACTAATTTAAAAATTCCAAAAGTGAATTTGGCCCACCTCTAACACGAACTGAGTCATAATCTTCTACATAAACATAAGTTAGGTCAAAACAATTAGATTAAGCTAAGAAAATGCATTTTCGAAATTTAGCACTTATAGGCCTTCATGCTCGGGGACCCTCTAAATGGTACACATTTTTTACATATATTTATATTTTTATATTATATTTATGATATCTATATATAATGTATAATATAATAATATTACTATATTCATATTTTGTACGCTCATAAAGAAATATTACACTTCAATAATAAATATGAAAATAAATACGATACAAATCGTCCTTTAATATCTACTCATTCACAAACCGTAATTTGCGTCTCAACGACTTCAAAGTCATATCAAAAACGGTTATTTAAAATACTTGCGACGGAGAAATGCCTTGACAATGAAATCTACTTTAACATCTTTTTATTTATACCAATCTAATGCTCTCCAGAAACCTGGTACGAAAAGACAATTAGCATGTGATTCACTGCTGCCAAAATGATGTTAGATACAATTACTATTAATTAAATTTGAATGACCATTAAATTTACTGCGCGCAAAATAAACTATTCATCTTTCATTGCGATAAAATATAGTTACAATTCTTTTATTAACTCCATAGTGCGACCTCGAAAGCCAGAAATGATCATTCGCGAGAACCAGCCGAAAGAGCTGCCACCCGATGTGGTCAGAGGTAAATTCGAGTGCCCTGAAGACGTGTTTTTGTACTTTCTTTTCGTCCTATCTAACAATCGCTTGTGAAATAGATTTCACTCTCAACTTGCCACTTATTCAAAAAAATATTATATGAATTAATTTTCAATCTGCGTTCAATTGATGAACATCAGAAAAAAAACAATAAAAAATTCTGTTGACAAAAATGTTGGTATTGCTCGGACATACAATATGTTTTCCATCACAGTAAATTTCCAATTTTTTTTCTAAAAAAAAAGAATTATTAGTTCAAACGTCTTTTAAAAGTTGGAATCAATTTTCATATTTTTTTACATTTTTTACCTAAGTCAATAAAATTATATTGTAATATTTAGTAATATTTAGTGATATTAATAGAAAATACTTAAATGCAGCTCGGTTGATTTGTTTGAATGAAAGCATGTTGAAATATTTTTTAAAGAAGAATGCCGCATTTTTAATTTATTAAACTTTGTTCGTGATTTTCTAAAACTTTTCGTTGAATAATAAATTCGTGTTAACACTCTAATCCTACTACACGCAGATTGTGTGTCGAAAAGTTGCGTCTAACAAGCGTTATAGCTTTTAAATGTGCTCTTACAAAACGGATGAAAAATAAGCAAAAATTGACATTTTTCTAAATTTCAGCTTCTGATAAACCAGACCTTGGATTGGAGGAGCTTTCCACATTGAACGTGAAATCGCGCTTTCAGGTGTTTGAAAAAGCATCCACTGAGACCACAAACGACATCGAAAGGTCATCCTCCCAAGTGGCTGTTAAAAGATCGCCCAGCATTCTCAGCAAATTGGCCAAGTAAGTACAACGGTAAAATTTCAAGGTACAATACGATTCCCAGAAATGTTTAAAACTCTCCTCAAGTTCCCTCTTTTGTTTCAAAAAATGCATTGAAAGTTAAGAATATAAATATGAATATTTGAATTTAATTGAACCTAATTTTTAGTTCCTATTCATGTCGAATTAAAGCTTTGAAAAAAAATTTCTAAAGGTTTTTCAATTGGTTTCGGTACTTTAATGTTAGTTTTCCCCCTTTCATTGGATTTTCTATTGATAAAAATTATGTTTGTCTATCATTTACGGTCATTAATGCTATTTTAGAAAGTAAAGAATTATATCTGGAACGTATAATTAATTTGAAGTAGATTATGATTGTTGAGAATTCGTTGGGTACATAATTATAAAATTTTAGGAAGAACCTGTTTTTATTTGAAGCCAAGGAATGGCTTTCAAAGAACGGTTTGACCTTAATTAAAAAGCATGAGAGGGCAGAGTTCAGACAGAAGGGTGCTTAGAAGATATCCCAGACGTTCTATTCACCTAGAGTGACTACCCTTAATTACGTATCTCTTTTAAAAACAAATATTTATCCTCATATTCTACAAACGATAATTATGAAAATGTCAAAGTATGCTGAAAATTACAATTGCATTATAACATCTGAGCAAATATATGTACATGTAATTCACAAAATAAACTTTATATACAGAATTAATATTAATTTTACTTGAACTTGAAGTTCAAAAGGGACAACTCAATTACTTTTTGATCAAAAATGATGACTAATTATCAAGAGCTTTCAGTTTATTGGAAATTTAAAAAAATGTATTCTCTTACAAAAATTGCAGATTGAGAGTAAAAGAGAATAATTATTTAGTTCAGATAAAAAAAACCTAATGATACATGAATTTCTCTTTCTCACTAATAAGATTCAAGGCCATTGAAAAATTCCTTTTCCCATCCATAAAACTATTTACTCTAGTTTATTCCTCTCACTAAGGAATATAAAACTTTTTAGCACTTCCGTCAAAGAGATTTCACTTCTCTTATAATCACAAGTTATTGTAAAAATAATGCTCTCACCTCTGTAAATTATTCTGTATTGCAATTACAATGCGAAGTAATTTTCTAACCATAGTTTGTGGAACATACATGACTCTTGGTTACTTAGACGATGGACTTTATGTGGTATTTATCGGTCACATTTTTTATCTTTTTCTTTCATTTTTTTTTTTCAAGAGTAAGGGACTTTACACGATGAAGAGAAGAAACATTTCAAGTCTCGGGATTCGTGTGAAAAGAATGTGCTTGTAAGGTTGTAACTTCCATGTGTATTTTTACAGGTTCCAGGCGAAAGGTATGGACATTGGAGTAGCTGACGAGTCCCTTAATGGAATACCCTATGAGGAAAGCAGCGAGAGCGAGGAGGAAATTGAAGAAGAGGAGACAGAAGGTGAACAATTTTAACATTTTCTTTTATCTTACAGTTCTTCATTTTTTAAAATGATTTTTTATATTTTTTTATGGCAAAGTAAATAAAGGTTAAACCATCCCCTTGATTTAAGAGAATTTAAGAAACCGGAAAACTGAGTTGACCATACATTAAATACTGCAAAGTTTTTAGGTAAAAAAATTAAAGGAACAAAACGTGGTACTTGGTTTTATTTCGGAGTATTTAAGGATTTATTCTAACTTAAAATTAATTGATAAAAATTAAATTTGAAATGGGCTATTATAATCTGCCAGGCATTCAAATAAATGATAAACATGATTACTATATTTTAATCTTGAAAATAAAATTTTAATGTTTTGAAGAATGTTATATTATAAGAGTAATGTTGGAAAGAACTTATGAATGTTTAAAAGTATTCATATTTTTTACAAGTTTGACCTATTTACGTAATTATTCTGTAATCGAAACTCAAAATTTTTGTCAATTCTTTTTTTGTATGGGTAGACTTCGACCGAAATGAATTTTTTTCTCATCTTTTTATCAACATAAATCTTATAATCGAATCGATAATATCGCAAACAAACAGGAACAATCATTATGTAAATTTATTCAAAAAATGTATTCTCCACGTTTTGTTCGATTACTCCATACAGTGCAGGCCAAAAGTTCGAATACACTTCTTTTTTTATGATTGATTAAGTTCTCTTCATTTTAAATGTGTCAGAGCTAAAAAAAGTTTTCGCTCTCAAAACTCTGTAGAAAATGAGCCCAGGATAAAGCTTATTGGCCTATGTTTCAAGTAGAAATTGCAAGAATAGTGTTAGAACTCCTCCTCCATTGACAATGGAAGAGGCACATCTACTTCCTTTTTGTATACCGCCTCAGTTCTCCGTTTATCCGATATAGTTTCCTAAAACCCTTCCCCACCCACTCTCACAAGTAATGAGGTGTCTCCCTAATAAAAAAATTCCAGAACACTAATTAAACTATTATTTCTGAAATACAAAATGTTAACCATAATAATGAAAACTTTTAGCCTGCAAATATTTCTATAGAAAATCTTAATTTAACGAAACCGCAATAAAAACTAGCATTTTGAATCTATTTTCTGAAACGCTAAAACCAAAATTTCTCGCAGATTATAGACGAGTATAAACGGCAGGTAATCTATGGTACTCAATGTAAAATGAAATTAGTACCCATTTTTGCAAATGAGTTTCTCAGCACATAGTTTAATTAAAGAGATTTGAAAGGAAAGCAGAAAAGTGTTCTGTTTGCTTGAAAGTAGACGCTCAATATATAAAAATGTAAATAATTTCAGTTTGTATTTGTAAGCAACACAATGACAGACAACCGAAATGTTGGCACTTCCATGTGCATCTACGTAACGAAAAAACCGCGTGCTCAACCAATCAATGGGGAAAATTTGAATTTGGGAAATTCATAAAATGTTCATACAAACGCTAATGTATTTCTTAATGATATTGGATCATTTAATGTCTATAAAATTTTTTTCTCGAATATTATATGCAGTTAATATTGCTGCATTATTTATTATGTAATTAAAAATATTCGAATATAAAATAATACTATACTACATTCAACTGTTATTGTTATCATTAGACTGAGTACAATATTTAATAAACATTTTATACTTTAATTTTAAAATAGGAATAATATAATAATAATAAATATGATATTAACAAATTTAATGTCTTACTATAGTACCCTAATTTTTCCCTGTAAGTAGTGCCTCAGTTTCTGTTCAGACATG
>NC_046658.1:67457402-67458134 GCF_010883055.1 Belonocnema kinseyi
CCCCCCCCCCCCCCCTTTTGTCAAATCCTGACTACGCCAATGCTCATTTTAAAGCTATTTTTTCACAGTATCATACCAGCTTATGAGTATAAATCGTGAAAATTGCCTTATCAAATTGCAAGGACTTGAAGTTGTAATAAAAACTTGGAAAAATTGCAATATTCTTTGTGGTAACCAAAATATTTTTGTAGAATAAATTAAACATAGAATCATGAAGATGCTAGGAAATTTCCTTAAATATATATATATATTTAATTTTTATTCTGCTTTACCTACGAATAAGATGTTTTAAAATTTTTCCAACTTTTTCGTTAAAATTATATCTACTTGAAAAATATAGACAAATAGTCTTCATCCTAAGCTCATTTTTACAGAATTTTGAGAGCATTTAATCATTTAAAGAGAAAAAATGTTAGATCTGAGATATATAAAATTAAGAGAACCTAATCAATCATAAAAAAGAAGTGTATTCAAACTTTTGGCCTTACTGTACTTACATAAATTAACTAACTCTTGATGAGAAATAATGAAGATCGGTCTAACGAATATAGTACATATATTGAAAATAGTCATAAACAATTTATACATTTTGAACCATTTTTTGGTCTATTAAGGCCTATAGGCACACAACAAACTGATTCATTGGAATATTTGTTTGCACAAATTGTTTTTAACAATGAAATAAATTGTTAGCTATCATTTTTATGTTTTTACATTCTCCTCAGGATTTGT
>NC_046658.1:67458144-67461135 GCF_010883055.1 Belonocnema kinseyi
AACTTTGGTTAAATGTCCACGTTTGGAGACCCCCTGAATCCGAAAAACAAGTTTTTACGAATGTGTATTTATGTCTGTCTGTGAGCACGATAACTTTTGAAAAAATTATTCTATTAGATTGGCCTTTGGTACACTCGTTTAGTTTCCTAAATTACAGGTCAACTTCGTTAGCCAGCCATTTTGGATTAAAATTTAAAAAGTGGGCACATTTTGAATATTTTTGAGACTGCTTTTTTCAAAATCCAAAAATTCTCTGTACGATTATTCATAGTATTAAAAAAGTCGAACAATTTATCCTAATAACTTTTTACAAAAAATCAAAAATTACCAGAATTATAGCATTTACAAAATTTAAAGAAACACACGAAAATGAACATTTTAAGCCAAATAACACACGATATAGAAAAAGTAAAGAGAAGAAAAATTTTTCTTTTTGAATTCCCTACAAGATTATCATAACAACTTTTTGAATTTTTTGGAAAAATCCAAAATTCAAATTTTAACAGCATACAAAATAATGAAAAATCCAAAAATTAGATTCTTCGGCCAAACTATGGAAAATACGGTAGAAACAAATGTACCCGCTGCGTGAGCACATTCTTATCACAACTTTTTTTCTTTTAATTTCTTTTTTGTCTCGTGTGCGGAATTTCAAAAAATTTAACTTTTCATGTTTTTGATTCCTTTTTTTACGATTAAAACTAAAAACAGAACTATCAAAAAATTATTCATGACAAATAAATCATTTTTATACATTCTCACCAAAGAAGGTATTTGATTTGTATAAAATTTGACCCCCTTAGTTTTTGTCAAAAGGTCCTCGTTTTGAGACACCCTGAATCCGAAAAACAGGTTTTTACGAATGTGTCTATCTGTATATCTTTCTGTCGCTATGTCTGCCTTTATGTCTGTCTGCCTGTGAGCACGATAACTTTTGAAAAAAATTAATCTATGAGATTAGCTTTTGCTACATTCTTTTAATGTCTTAGGCTTAATGCCAAAATAATATACATTTATGGGAATGATATAAAATTTCAGGTATAAACTCGAGTGCGAAGCACGAGATACGTGATGAGAATGTGTTCGTTAACGCCGAAGGAGCTTCAACAAAAGAGAATTCACGATCACCAACTTACGGTTGTCGATACTTTCACCTTTAGTTTTAAAAAGTCTATACAGAAAGATCAAGCGCGCAGCGAGCCGCGCGCGATGAGAATGTGCCGGCGAGGCGGGCAGATTTTTAAATTTTATATTTAATAACTACATGATCGATTCTCACAGTACAGTTACTGGTTACAGTAATTGATTATAAAAACCTATTTGAATGATTAAACCTGAATTGTTTGCCCAATTTTATCGAGGGGCGATATTATTTAGCAAAGAAAAAAATTAAAAACCTATACTAAGTCATAACAACTTAGAGTACTAAATTTATTTTTATTTTAACGTTTTCTCATATTGTAATTTTCCGACTTGGTTGTTTTTTCAGAGATCAGCTCAATTGCAAAACAAGAAAGTATTTAAAGAATGAAAACTTTTTATTTCAAACATTTAAAAATATTTGTTTGATTAAAAGTTACGTTTCGAAATTCGAAACCAAATAACTTTTTATGTTTCTAACTTTCTATCGAAAATTATTCACTTTTGATGAATAACTTTTCACCATATATTTAAACATCATTTTCTTTTTTCAAATGCTATTAAATTAAGGCTACGGTTATACCTACGCGAAGCCTTGAAAGTATTGCAAGCTTTATTGGATGAGGTGGAAAATGGTGGTCTTCCATCAATACCATACTATTGCCAGTTTTTGGCCAATTTTATTCTCGCGTAACTTTTAAACACTGGGTTAATTTAAATAATAAATCGATAAAAAATGGTTAATGATTTTATTATTTAATTAAATAGCCTTTAAAACATAAAAAATCATATCCAAATACATTTCTGGTAAAAAATATTTTTGTTATGAGTTATAAAACGAAATTAAGTTTTTTCCATGCAATTGGTATTATTACTTGGCCCTCGGTGTGCAAACATCTTGCTAGCTGACATCACAATATGAAACACCTAGTCTTGAATATTTCATTGTGAAATTTATACATCGCAAAAACAATGAAATTCAAAATTACTATTCGTAAATAACATGTTGAGAAATTCAGCAGAAAAATTTCGCTAATTGAAACAAATAATTAAAATATTTAATTAATTTATAAACAAGGCAGACGAATTCTAAGAAATAAATTTCAAGGTGTAAAGATAAAAATCTTTGCATTTGCAACCAATTTTAAGATAGAAAAAATAATTGGGGAAAATAAAGGAAAATTTAACATCGTTCTTTAAATAGTAAAACATGGACAAATTCTGAAAAAGTTAATTTAAAAAAAGAGTCACTGACAAGTTTATAGTTAGTGAATATGAGGTTCAATGTTGGTAAAATATTTTCAGAATTTCTATATTCTTCTTAGTGCTCCTAATTTTTTTGAAGTAGGATTTTTATATTTGGAAGTTTTCTATTTGGAAGTTGAGCATTTTTTAAATGTAATCAATCTAATAGAGGTAAGATTTAAACTAATCTGCATGTCAGATTTATGATTGATTGATGAATACTTTTTCTCTCTGTTTTTATTACTTAAACTTTCTTCTAATCTTGTATCTTTTTATGGATTCAGAACTGGAAACAGAAATCATCAGGGCAAAACGAGGAGCTCGAGAGCGTCCCATTAGTTTCACAAAAATGGACGACATGAAGAATCGATGGGAAACTACGAGTCAGCAAGGCAGGCGAGAATCACAGCGAGAAGCAAGAAAAGAAGAGATCGCGGGAATTCGATCACGACTTTTTATGGTAAAAACGATATAAAAAGATTTTATAATTTTTTAATATTCAACATGTTTCGAGATGGGAGACGTCCCAGACGATTGGAAAGAAGCGATTATCGTACCAATATACAAGAGAAAGGGAGATAAAAGCGAATGCAATAATTACAGAGG
>NC_046658.1:67461235-67462751 GCF_010883055.1 Belonocnema kinseyi
ATCAATCTGAAAAATCTCTATCCCATCCACACACTACTCCTTTCCCCTGCCGAGTGAGTCACGCCTACCCCGAAAGGGAAATGGCTTAATGGTATAATAAAAAAACAAAAAATCATTTCAATTAATCTTGCCAAACTGACCCTTGCGATAAATTATGTTATTCATTTAGATTTGAGCTATTGCTTAAAGTCACATACTATATACTGATTCATTAGTTTGAATTAAATTTTATATATATATATATATATATATATATATAAATAAATTAGGATGGCCCGAAATGAAAAACTTTCGATTTTCTATCATTAGCTACTGGAAACATGCTCATCAGACTAAAGAACTAATTGCCATTTTTAAAAATAATTTTTGAATAATACTTAGAGGTGGCGCCACGCTTTCAACGTTTTTGGTTATAAAGTCGATCAGAGTTAATAAAATCGTGAAACAGCCAACGAAGCGTTAACTTTGTTACTGTGAGTGAATTATACGAAAATGGGCGAGGTACTTACCCGTAAATTTTAGTGTCTTGGACTCAGGTTATTAGGACTAACAATGAGAATTTAAAGGTGGCTACTACCTGTAGTAGCATACTGCCTGCGAGAGAAATGTAAAGGTATAGCAGCGCCTGAATGGAATAATCGGGGCGACAGGCCCACCATTGAATAAATAATTAGTCCATAAATTTAATAGACTATTTGTATCGCTTACGGACAAATCATTTCTGGTTTTTGTTAATAATCTTATTGATTTAAAAATTTAAATATACAATTTTCAAGACGTCGCATCCTGAATATATGAGAAACAACTGTTGTAATTTTCACTGATAACAAAACAATATTGAGGACCTGAAATGATGTAAGATGTTTACCAACTTCTATTAGATTCTTTAAATAATTTACATTTCAAATTATGGCATTTAACAAAATATACTTTTCTATGTTAAACTCTATACGAAATTAATAACCTTGGTGCCACTTAAAAGATTATTCAAAAATCATTTTAAAAATGGCAATTAGTTCTTCAGTGTGAGGAACATTCCTACAGTTTTAAATAAAAATTTGAGAGTCTGACATTTTAGGCTACCTTATATATATTATTATTATTATTATTATTATTATTATTATTATTATTACACCATTAAGCCATTTCCCTTTCGGGGTAGGCGTGACTCACTCGGCAGGGGAAAGGAGCAGTGTGTGGATGGGATAGAGATTTTTCAGATTGATCCAGAATTCTCGAGCTATTTAAGTAAATAACACGTTCGTTCCGCAACACTGCTCCGACCCAGGTTGCTGATCAATCTCTCTAGCAATCACCCTAAGCGAAGAACCTCACGAAGTCGTTATGGAAGGCTCCCCACTTGGGTCCATTAATAGCCAAGGTCTTTGTTTCAGGCGTCATTCACTCTACTGACACTCTTTTTATTAACTATTTGCCGCCATACTTTGCTGTCCTGGCATACTTCTCTAGCTTCTTTTATGTCCATGCATTTTTTCATGCAGGCTCTCGTGTTTCT
>NC_046658.1:67462851-67465837 GCF_010883055.1 Belonocnema kinseyi
CAAATGTGCAAAATTGAAAAAATATATATATATATTGCTAATAATTTATTTATTTTATGTATAAACAAGTATTAAATGCATGAACTTTTTGTATTTGCAGGGCAAGCAAGGAAAAATGAAAGAGTTGTATCAGCAAGCAGTAGCAGACAGTGAACGCGTAACAAAGATAAATGCTGCTGAAGAAATACAGCATGCAACAAATGCACGTTCAATCAAAGAAAAGTTCGAAAAAGGAGAGCCAATCGCAACTTCGGACGATGAAAATGATGGCAAACTTAAACAAGAAAAGCCTGATGAAGAAGTTATAGCAGCAGGTAAAAATTATTTGCTTTTCGGCAAATTTATTTACTGAATCTTAATATAATCTCGTTAAAAACGTCGCTTGAGAAACCAGATTTAAAAAAGAGTAAACAAAATAAAAGATATACCTTAATTTTTCTTAATGGAAAAATGGAACACTGTAGTGTTTGAATGAAATGATATGAACGTCTAAACGGAAACTTCTTGATGAAAATAATTGATGCTGAAAGGAAGGCTAATTACTTAATTAAAAGTCGATAAATTTCTAGATGAGGTATCTTGAATGTATTTTATGTAACACGAGTAAGGTTTCCTCGGTTTCTCGGCGTGATATTGGAGCAGCATAGTCTTTGTTGACGGTGGACCCCTTTACCGGCTTGGATCGGTAAAGTGCACTTTATTACTAGCGAGAAATGCGTTGTGTGTGTGCAAAAACTCACGCTCTGCCGTAAAAAGACTATTCCGTTGCCTTGGTGCGGAATATACTATTATTTATAGATAAAATATCTTCATGATCATTTATCCCGAATATGTCAAATAATTTTTCTCATACATAAGAACAAAAGTTCTAGTATGAAGTTGGAAAAAAATTAAATTTTTTTAATGTTTATTATGGCAGAATTTTCACTCCCTTCGCATTTAAAAACAAAAGACACTTTGTAGATTTGGATACCATCTTTTGAGGCTATTCTGCTAACTTCGAGTCGAAAATTCGTATAAAGGTGACACTCCTATCAAAAAGTGCAAAGGGATTTTTGGGGCAACTGACTCGACAATTTTGTTTGTGCCTTGTATATCTTATAACTTTGTTTTGACAGATTGGTTAATTGGTATGGTGGATGGGGTACCAACTCGTGTTCTGAAGGTCTGAGACAAGATGATGGAGCATTTTAAAGCGAGGACTTGGAAGGGGGGAGGAGTGACTTGTCATGCATTATGTAGGCCCGGGTCATGATAACGGGGCATTTTATTAGGGTAATCTTGTAAAAGGGGAAGGGGTGGATTGCTCGCAGGTAAAGTGTTATCCGTAAATTACGTAAGGAGGAGGGCGAGGGCTCAATGAAAGTTTACGTTTATATTATAGTTACACCCACTAACTAAAAAAATCTGTATTAAGGGGAAATAGGGGGTCTACGTTTTGTAAAAGAAGGTAGTGCCTATACGTCCAGATTGTCCGCACGTTTATGTACGCTGATAACGTTGCCGAGTCTAAACGTACAGACCTGTCATGGGGTGGGGAGCTGGAAAAGGGAGGGGGCGTAACCTTTGGCTAAACGTCTGGGCACAAGTCACGCCCCCTTTCTTTTTCCAGTTCCCACTTCACCTTTCCAGGTCCGTACGTTTAAACTCAACTGTATTACAAACGTGCATAAACGTACGGACTGGCCAAATTTTTAGACTTTTCCTAATAAACTCTCATGTAATTTATGGATAGCCCCTGACTTCTACTCATCCTTTATCTCATTCCAAGGTGTATATTCCTTAAAATGTCACTTTCCAGCCACTACACTCTATTTAAATTAACCAACCTGTCAACACAATATTTACAACGAGGCGCTGCTCGCTGAGAAATCTGTAAATCTTAAAACTCTGAATGCGACAGTCTATGTCGAATTCGTGCAGTTCTGAGATTTCTTTGAGATTTTTAAAAGTGCCGAGATTTCAAAAACTTTTGGCGATCGTGACTCTCCAGGAGACATCAGACTCGGTTAAACTCGACGGCATTCGAATGGAGTCGGCTGTCGGCTGTCGGCTGTCGGCTGTCTTCGTCTCATCAAGGCAGTGTGTGTATCACGACAGTGGCGCCAATCCTATGTAAAACAGGTCGGGCGGATCTACTTCAGACAGGCACGTCCCCCCCTTCTGTTTGACAAAAAAGAATGTGATGAGCAAAAAAAACAAGAGCGTTTATCAAAATGATAACAATGATGGTAAATTTCTACGTGAAAAACACATTTATTTCCTCAGGAACTTATGTAGCAAACAAATTCTTGAAATACGTGAATAGCGCGCTCGAATTTCAAACATCAAATTAAAGAAATTTCTTTCAGTTTAATTTCAAATAAATAACTGATTATAATTTTTCTATACAATAAGGAATCATCAATTTTACTAGAAAAAGATATAAGAGATCAAATTACATTCAAAATAATTTAAAATTAAAACTCTAATATACTATTTCACATAAATATTAAACACTTAAATTGTTAAGACTTGCATGATTTATTTTGATCAGTTATTCCAAAATTACTTAAGGTTCTACTCATTATTTAGTTTTTATTATTCGAAAGTGATCTCAAAAAATGTATTAATCAATCTTTTTCTACGATATATTTGTTGTGATCGACAAAATTAATCAAGATACGTTCTTCCATCACTTATAATTGCCAATTTGAAAAAAATGATTAGTCATTGAACTCTGATCTACTTTTTCTCCAATTGGAATTTTTTATACCCGTTTTATTTTCACTTTCTTTACTTAATTATTTTCCCTTATTTTTAGTGCATTTTTAGTTAATTTATTTACACAATATATTTACCAATTTACGGGCATGAGATTCATGCGCATAATATGCGGGAAACTCCTGATGGACAAAGTAAGTAACGAGACAATTCTAAAAGAATGTGGTGCAGAAGAGACGCTAGTAGACACATGGGAAAGAAATCGGTTAAGATGGTTCGGACA
>NC_046658.1:67465937-67479121 GCF_010883055.1 Belonocnema kinseyi
ACGAGAGCCTGCATAAAAAAATGCATGGACATAAAAGAAGCTAGAGAAGTATGCCAGGACAGGAAAGTATGGCGGCAAATAGTTAATAAAAAGAGTGTCAGTGGAGTAAATGACGCCTGAAACAAAAGACCTTGGTCACTAATGGACCCAAGTGGGGAACCTTACATAATGGCGTCCCTGCAGCACAAAGGCATGAATGTATGAATGATCCACCTTGGTAGAAGATTTCTAAGAGTTCAAAGAGTTCTCTTTAGACTTCCAGCGCGGCAGTATGAGATTTCTCAGTGAGTAGCCCCTCGGTTTACAAGGTAGAAAAAATCGAAAATTGAAGTGTGTTCTACACTCTACAGTCTTACAACAGTGCATTATGCGCCACTTGCCACAAGGGTCTCATTATATGTGAATGTTTGTACGAAGTGATTCGTATGGCAAGTTGCATATAATACACTATTGTATAGTAGGCTTCAATATTATTAATTTTATTATTCTTTTAATCAAAATCCGTAACACCTGCTACAAAATGATTCACTCAACAAAGTTGTATAATTTTATCGAGATCTAAAACTAGCACAATAAAAAAATAGAAATATGAAAGCTAAAAGTGTTCTACGTAAATGAGCTTGAAGCCGTTTATGTAAAAAAAAATGGTTGTGCTTTGCAGACTGAAAAATGAAAAAAAAGTAAGGATTTTCGGGTACATTTAAGAACAGTCAAGTTTAGAGCATTATTTCTTATTCAAGGGGTAATGGGAAAATTTTGAAAAAATACATGAGTATGAGGCAAACTGTTGTGAACCAATTGCAGTTATGAAATTTGAGAAATAATAAAAATTGTTGCTTAAAAGTAAAAAAAATGTACTACTATATTATCTTCAGTTCTAATAAAGATATTAAAGCGATTCAAACTGGAATCTGTAACGGATAGGCTCTGTAATTCTTTTCAATCACCCAGAAGGATGCAATAGCCTTATTTAATGTGAAAATAAGACTATGATATCCTTCCGCGTGATTGAAAATAATTACAGAGCCTATCCGTTACAGCTTGCAGTTTGAATCGCTTCAGTATCTTTATTAGAACTGAAGATAATATAGTTCTACGTTTTTGTACTTTTAAGCAACAATTTTTATTATTTGTCAAATTTCATAACTGTATATAATTGGTTCACAGCCGTTTTCCTCATACTCATGTATTTTTTTATATTTTTCCCATTGCCCCTCGTATAAGTAAATAATGATCTAAACTTAACTTTTCTTAAATGTACCCTTTTAGCTTTCATATGGCTATTTTTTATTGCGCTAGCATTTTTTTGTCTGAGTTGTTAAGCTTTAAATCATTTTCTGAAAATTCGGTAATGATAGACCGTTAGAAAAAAAAATAAAATAAAAAAATAATAAAAATAGCCGCAAACAGCTTTTGAATCATTTGCACCTGAAATCTTAGTAGTTTTTGAAAAACTAAGTCACAATGCTAGGGAAGGGAAAATATGAAATAGTGATTTTATTTGACAAATATCTAAATATCATGGTTATACGTTTTGTGTTTCATTTTAGGCCTTTGTCAAGTATGGTTATCTGCGACGAAAAAGGGATCTGTGGCGAAAAAAGATTTCTCGCTTTTTTTATACTTATTTCAAAGGAAAATTAAGGTTTTGAAATTTTGCAACCTCAAATTTAGTATTTAAATATATTCAAATATTTTTAAATTTCAAAGAATTTTTTAACAGTTTAAAGGTCAATATAGGATTTTGACACATATTTAACATTTGAAGGGGTTTTCTGAATTGACTGATATGTTTTATTATTTACATTTTTTAATTTTAATATTACGTTTTTATCATTGACTTTTCTATGTAGAATTTACTTTCATGTTTCCATTTTCGTAGAATTCTAATTTTAAAGTATTATCGATTTGTTTCTATATCCTTATTCTTCTATCGTTGAGTCATACTCTTTCATTGTGTAGCTCAATGAGTGAGGGCTTTTCTTACCTTTTTTTTTCAAGCAAAGTCAGTCGTCGTCCGAGCGTTAAATTGAGAACTTGTCTTGGAGTTCCGGTAAACAAATTCAAAGTGTGTATACCCGTTTTACGATTAATTTAAATATATAAACAAGTTCGATTTTTGAAAGCAATTATGTTATTAAAACCATTTGTGATATTAATTCTTAGTGTCCTGTCCTTTACTATAGTGTATGCCTCGCTAAGAAGGTTTACAAACGCTTAATAATTTATTCAAATAAATTTTCCTTCTCGCGAACATGTGGTGAAAGATAATGATGCTAAGTGCAATCAACCTATTTTTACAGAGAAGCAGAAAACATTTTTTGGGAAACGTTTTAAAATCAACTGAGAAAATTAATTTTGTATGTGTGCATGTAATAATCCAATATAAATGGGGATAGACTTGACTCGTCTGTTTTTCCTGGTATTATAAATAAAAATAACAAAGAATTCGTTTAAAAAAAATCAAGTATAATGCACGTTTTGTTTATTTCACAAACAAATAAGCCTATTAAAGAAAGAACAAAGACAATTATTGTCTACTATTAGTACAATATATTTAATTTGGTGATGATATTTCTAATTGAAGCAGGGAAAGCTAAAGGGTATCCAGTCCAGTTTTTGACGAATATTAGTTTTCTTCAAAAATCATACTTCGAATTTGTAATTTTTTAATCACATTTATAATTAAATGTACTTAAATATTTTTAATTTTAAAATAACTCAAACTAAATGAATGAATTATACTAAAATATTTACATTTCTTTACAATTTGACGGCCATTATAGGATTTTGACGAGTGTTTAAAAGTTTGGGATATTATTATCATTTATCATATTAGTGAAAAAAATTATATTTTGATAATAATATCTGAAATTGGCAAATACTTGTCAACATACTTTTATGACCGGCGAAATGTAAAAAGTAGAATATTATATTCTAATTCTTTAGTTTGAATTATTTTTTTTATATTTGAATACATTTAAATACAAAATTTAAACTATTTTATTTATAATGCTAGGCAAAACTAAACAGTGCCAAGTCTATCGAAATGTCCATTAGATTATTGCATGCTCATGTAGCGACGTCTATGTTTTCATACAATATCTATTGAAACTATGTATTTACATACACAAGAAAAATAATTTACTTGATCGCTTGTAAGTTCTTCCTCTTCTCGTCCTCTTGTAAAATTAGATTAATTGGACTCAGAACCGTTTAGGTTTCTCTACTTCAATAGACCTGCATTTTTGTAACGACTTTTTTATCATAATTAAATAAAAAATAACGTTAACTCGGAAATAAGTAAAAATGATTGATTATATGCATAAGGTTTTATAATTTCTAGAAAATTTTAAAGAAACCGCCAAAACAAATGACTGAAATTGATTCTTGCCTTAATTTTAAACCTCATGATTAAAAATCTCAACACAAATTTTTCTAATTAAAACAGGCATAAGTCGGAAGTCCCGTTCACTCTTTTTGGAATTGGATGCGACAGCAGCTAAAACTGGAAGACCGGTTACGCCAGTCAATCATAAAAGTAACACAGAAACACCTCGAAGAGCCAGAGACGTAAGTTTTTAAAAATTCCAAAACCGAATCCAATCTTATAAAATCCAGATTGATTTTACCAACATTAAACAATAACAGATACATTTTTTGATAGTACCATTGATTAAATTATTGTTCTCGAATGGTTGAAAAGACTTATTTAAGATTTTCAATTCTTTGAATAGAGGGCGGGTGACATGTTTTTATGTATTTATCAATATATGTAGTATAATCATGCTTCGTGATTTTTTTCGTGACTTTTTATTCGCCCTCTAGTCTCCGTCTTTTAAAGAGGTAACTTTTTAACTAAGCAGATACTTTAAAAAAGTATCTAATCAATAACACTGCGTGGCAGTATCATAAAAGTGTACGTGTATATGAAGGCGTTCATGGGCCGTCAAGTTTCGGACGATGTGGTGCGCAGTACGGACACGACTGAGGAGGTGCAGGTCGAGACCTCCGACATCTCAAACAAATTTAAGTTCTTTGAGACCTACAGAGAGCCTGAGAAGCGAAGAAGGCAATTTCGCATTACACCTCCTCGCGATGGTCAAGAAAAGGTTCGCTCATGTACACTTTTCAAGAAGTAACGAGTTCTGCTAACTAATATTCAGTTTTGCCTAACCTTCATCTGCTTTGGTGTCTTTCTTCTTAGTTTTGAAGAAAAACACTTTCCGGAAATTAGAAAACGCTTAAATGTTTAAATTATGGACCAGTATACGTCAGAAATATCAGAATTTACAAGGGGTCGTTCAATTTTAATAAAAAATTCCAAAAATTGTCACATTTAAGAATAAGTATTAATATTTCTAAAACCGTTAAAAAAATCAACAGAACTTTTGATTCTAATTTTTGGTCCATACGGCATATTTATATTTTTTTAGATATGTCACATACAAATTTCTTATCATTTAATCTTTTATTTGTAAAAAAATGGATGGTGATTCTTTTGATCACAACATGTCACTTTAGCGAGACGGTGCGACGCTACCGCACTGTCAGCAGAGTGTGGCGGGTTACAGGAATCGACACTAGGGTGGTCGAAAAATTTGACTTTCGAATTTTAGTAATCATCCTCCCCCCTTAGGTTATTTCCGGAAAAGAAAATTTCGTAATTTGCTTTCAATGTTAACCGGTGCCCGCGAGCTTTTGAAATTAACATAGAGCTTTAAATGGGAAAAGCTCGCTTTTCGAAAAACATGGAAAAAAGTAGCACTTTTTATAAACTTTTTGTTAATTAAAGTATATTAACCTCTTGAAAAATATTCAAGGCACAATAGTGAGCCAGAAAATTTGAATTGTTACCCTCGCGTTCCCCTTTTATTAAGCACGGAATATGCCTCCAAAACACAAAATAGCGGTTGTCTATCACATTCGTGCTGAAGATGGTATTTTTTTGAATTTTTCTAATAAATTTCAAGAGTAATACTTCTTATTTAACATATTTGGTAATTATTTAAATAATTTTTATTTGTTTAAACAACTTTTTCTCCTTAACATCGTAAAAAGTTATTAGTTTTTAAAATTAATAAAACAGTTAACGAATACTCAGAGTAATTCTGTGATGATATTTTGTAATTGTTTAAATAATTTACATTTGTTGAAACAATTTTTCACCTGTAAGGCCTGCAAAGTTATTTTCCGGGGGATGTTGAGAATAGTATTTTTTTCTTAAAGATATGTAACAAGTTTGAAAACATTCTTCATTTTTTAAAACAATTTTTTTCTGTAAATCATGAAAATTTATTATTTTATGTGATTAATGACCATCTTTAGCATGAACTCAATAAAAGATACTATTTTACATTTTTTGGGGCATTTTCCGTGCACAATAAAAATGGAATGTGGGACTCAAAATCAAATGTTATTGGGTGGAAATTATTTCTTAAACCTACCTTAAAAGATGACTATAATTTAATTTACAAAACGTTTGTAACCAGTTCTTTTTTCTATTTTTTCAAATCCGAGCTTTTCCAATTTCAACGCCCATGTTAATTTCACAAGTCTGGGGGCATAGGTTAAAGTAAAAAAAATTGTGGAATTTCTTTTTCCGGAAAGGGAACAAACTGATGGAAGGGGGAGGGATTGCTGACCAAAAATTGGAGGTCGAATTATTTTTGAACCACTATAGTGTCGGCTCTCGCTACCTGGAGACAACTGGGAGGAAATCCTGGTGGCGGCGCATAGTCTCACTGAAATTACGATATCTCGTGTTCTGTATAGAGAGTCACGATCAATTTTTTTTTTTTTTAATGAAAGGAGAAATTAAAAATAATTTTTATATCCTAATAAGAAAAAAATACAAAGGTGCGTTATAGACAAAAAATTGAATTCAAACATTTTTTGGACAATTTTTTGTTGATGAAATTAAAAAAAAAATTCAGTATTATTGCAATTATTAAATTGTATGATTTTTTCTGTACACATAAAAGTTTCAAGGTTTTACAAAGATCGATAAGTCAAAAATGTGATCTTGAAATTCAACATGGCGTATCTCCCTTAATTTAAAAGAAATGTAAATCCTTTAGGCACAAAATGTCACTTATATCACACTATAATTTTACCAAGTTCTATTAAAATCTAACGACCCATTGCAGATCCTGATATTTCTTATTTATACTGGTCCTTACGTTTGATATTTTATTAATGGTTCGTGCACAATAGACTTTACAAATGAATATAATTCTAATTAATTCATCTGGATTACTCCAATTAATACAGTTAATTATAAAAGTTCAAGAATAATTAAATTATTTCGTACTAAAAGAATAAGCAAGTATTTAGAATTTTTAAATTGAAAGACAAAGGGGACCATATTATGTTTTAATAAATCCATGCATTGTGTGCACTTCGCTCCTACTGTTCGAAATTTTCTGTCCGGCATGCCGAGTGACTTAACCCAAGATAATAAGTAACAACATTCTCTCTTAATTAAACTCATTTTATCATTGAATTGACGTCTTTCCTCAATAACACAGTAAATCTGAAGTTATCTTTTTTGCTGCAGTGATATTAAAATGATACAAAAATAGGTATCAATGTAAAGGAACAAAAAACCATTCTGATGCAAATCGACACTGATGACTTAAGATTAATTGTGAATTTCCGGGAAATCATAATCGTTGGAAAATTCAATTTCGATTTATTTCAGATGATGAAGGAAGCGTGAATATAGGATGTAAAATAAAGTACTAATTACAGAAAATTCAAGTTCCTTGGGTGTAATATTTTCCTTTCACCACAAATAACACCACAAGTAACGATTCCATTATTGTATCGAAAAATGATTGAGTGTATGCTTAGGATCACCCTTAGTTACTTTTGGTGAATATGTTCTACTTTTTCTGCGGCAGCCTGTAGATTAGTTCCATTTGTTGACAAAATAATTCCTTTATAGTTTTAGTATGATCGGATAAAGGAAAAGGATGCCACCTGATTCTAAAATATTAAAAAAATCATTTATAAGAGGTTTGTCCAGAAAGTATTCGACCTTATGGTGTACCCGGAGAGTAAGAGTTAATTCTGGCCAATAGCAATGATATCCCCTTTAAAGTACTCCCATTTTGAAGCCACAACTTTTTTGAAGCGATCCTCTCACTTTTGAAAGTACTCCTTAAAGTTATCT
Source organism: Belonocnema kinseyi (assembly GCF_010883055.1). Classification (NCBI taxonomy): domain Eukaryota; kingdom Metazoa; phylum Arthropoda; class Insecta; order Hymenoptera; family Cynipidae; genus Belonocnema; species Belonocnema kinseyi. The sequence goes on from NC_046658.1 coordinate 67,473,115, forward strand.
TTCGAAAGAGCTAGCAGCTGCATCGTTGCATTCGGTTTTATTTCATTTATGTCTTGAAATCGTTTTTCTGTGAGAGGCCAGTTCAATTTTGGAAACAGCTTGAAATCACTGGGAGTCAGGTCAGGACTGCATGGAGGCTGCCGAAGTTGCGTAAGGCCGTATTTCACCAGAAATTGTTGAATAAGCTACGATGAATAGGAAAGATCGTTTTATGGTAAAGAACCCAGTCGCCACTTTTCAACAAATTAGGCCGTTCCTTCTTACTGCGTCACGTAATCGCTTCAAACCTTTTCCTTGGCTTTCATTAACCTTTTGAAGCGTATTCATAGTGCAAAACACCTTCCTCGTCAAAGTTTCACCTCAGCTTTTGCCTCACGGTCATATCCATAAACGCATGACTGAACCCCAGTAATGAACTTTTTGAACATTTCCAGTTTTTTCCTTATTGATTCCAAATTTCTCGACGCGACTTCCACTCTCATTATTTTTGTTTCCCGACAGCCGCGGCCGATTTCTATTAATTAACACACGCACTTGTGCCACAATTGAAGATGTGAAAAACAAAACCGCACAAGTCACAATATGAAGAATATTGAATTAGGATAAAGTTTCGGCTCTTTCCCATCAATTATATCGCTTGGATTAGTCAAAATCGAGCTAAACATCACGTGAACATCACAACAGTGATGCTTAGCTCGATTTTGACTATTCTATGTTATATAATTGATGGGAAAGATCCAAAACATAATCCTAACTCAATATTCTCCATATTGTGACTTGTGCGCTTTTGCTTTTCACTTCCTCAATTTGAGGTGTTTTAACCGTTGCAGAACTATGACAGAGCGAGGGTCACTTTCCTCTAAGTAAGACCACTTTTAAATCACTTAAACCGCTATATAATATTAGTATCACTTAAATTAAAGAATCATCTCCATATAATTTCCGAATCATAACGATGGTTTCCAAACATGAATTACTTGTCGTGCTTTACAGGTAATTTTTTCACAATTAAAGAATGTTTGTTGAATACGTTAGATTCTGCCCTTCAATATCTTGGATATTGTGAGTTAAAATGTTCTTTTTGATATCTGCGGATCCTCTGCTTCAATATCTAGATTTTTGTCGCATAGTTAAATCGCTAAGATATTACGTTGTAATATCTAGATATTCTGTTTTAATATCCATTTTTATCCCTGTAAAATGATGAGGGCACTCTTTACCCTTATCCGAACGAGCTAAAACTTCACAGGAATGATTTTTTTAATCAAATGGAACTAATCTGAGGATGATACGAAAAAACTTCAAAACTTGAAAATAAGGGCCACCGTATACTATATATTGCGTATATGGCATACTGTTGCTGTTTATTTTTTCGAAAAGGGTTAGTTGAATAAAAAAAACTTCCTGACTGTAAAAGACGTATTTTTTCATCCCTAACAATACACACTCAATCATATTTCAATATGACCGATATTTGTATAGTAAATCCGACACAGTAAATCCTGAGGTATCAAAAGTGCTGCAGCGTAATTAAAATGATACGAAAATTGGTATCAACATAAAGAAACGAAAGACTTCTACATTGTTGGATTAGTACGTTAAGTATCAAATTGATACCTTCAGATTTAGTGTGAAGAGAAGAGAACGGTTCTTTTTATCATAAGGAAATTTTATAATTTCCTTTCTTCTACAAAAAGAAACCAATTTTTCCACAGACATTTTCATATTTTGACATTATTATTTTATGCCACACATTAAAATACCCTGTTTCTATATGACCGGCTATTGACAAGGGTTACAGAAACCTTGTTTACCGACATGATGTTTAGCTTTACTAGTATGAGGGCTGTTTAAAACTTACGTTTGAATGAGTAGTTGCCGGGAATGCAGATTAGGCTTGCAGAAATTGATATCTCACAGTAATTCACTCCCTGGTTGTCGAGAGTAACGATTTAACCCTTAAACGGCCAAAACGCCACTACCGGGACACTGCTTTTCAACGGTCAATAACTAAGACTATACGACACTAGAAAAAATTGAGAAACATATATTTTTATTGCTTAAGATCTCCTCTTTCCGACGGTGCCAATGAAATTCTTCAACAAATTTATTTATTATCCCAAAATGCAGTTTAAACAAAAAAAACGTGATTTTTCATGCCTATTTTTTTTGTGAACCATTTTCCAAAGCTTTTCGAGTCTGTAATTAACCTGGAATCTCACTAACCGGTGGAATAAATGTCTAAACTTTGAGAATCCATGGTTCAAAGATCGATTTTTCCTTTTAGTATTTTCAAAATGGCGTCTTAATGGCAAAATTTTTGTGAAAACATTCATGAGGAGCGTTTGGAGCAAAATTTTGAATTTTGCAAAAATTATTCATATGCAAAATCCAAAATTTTGCTCAAAACGTTTCGAAAAAAATCAGGCGTATTCCTTTGCTGATTGCAAGAACTTTTTATTCTTGATGATTTTTCCGAAAAGCGCATCGTTTATTATAAAAAAATTCATGAATGTTTTCACAAAAATTTTGTCATTAAGACGCCATTTTGAAAATACTAAAACGAAAAATCGATCTTTGAACCATGGATTCTCAAAGTTTAGACATTTATTCCACCCGATAGTGAGATTCCAGGTTAATTACTGACTCGAAAAGCTTTGGAAAATGGTTCACAAAAAAAAATAGGCACGAAAAATCACGTTTTTTTTGTTTAAACTGCATTTTGGGATAATAAGAAAATTTTTTGAGGAATTTCATTGGCACAGTCGGAAAGAGGAGATCTTAAGCAATAAAAATATATGTGTCTCAAGTTTTTCTAGTGTCGAATAGTCTTAGTTATTGGCCGTTGAAAAGCAGTGTACCGGTAGTGGCGTTTTGGCCGTTTAAGGGTTAAGTAATGATTAGAAGTGTCTCGTGTTTGATACTGAAAAACAAGAAAATAAATTATTTGCATTAGAATTGTGAAGATGAACAAATATTTCGAGTGAGAAAATAATTTTTTTTTTAATTCAATTCGGGATTAAAGTGCGAAAAAATATCAGGACTGGAAATTTTCAACTTATTGACAACCATCCACATCGCTTAATTAACAAACTAAGAATTATCCTTAAATTCCGAAAAACCAATTTCGACCAAACCTCATATTCCAGAGTGCGACCTCCCTTTTCATAATACATCAAACCCGATGAACAATTAATCTCTCGTCAGAAGACAGAACATAGGTGTTAATCAAACTGCATTAAGCATTAGCCAACTGTATCTGACACCCCTGACACCTCCGCAAAACGAAAATTTGATTTGCAACCGACTCGAAGTGTTCTCATGACCCCTGAGTATGAGTCTCTGACACACATACCTTCATTACGAGTCAGAAAGTAAAAAAAAAAAGTAAAGAAAGAGTAAAAAAAATTAAGATAAAAAAGGCACATATCATAAGGGAATCAAGAGAGAATGAAGCATCCAAAATGTTCAGGGGCTCATGGAAGGATACTAAAGTGTATTAAAGTGGTTTTTATTTAAATTGTAATGTGCCTAACTCTTTCACATATGAAGCCACTGTTAAGGGTCTCGCATGTATTATATATGTATGACATGCACTTGTGTATAAAATATGCATACATATGCTTTTATACGTATGTGATCGTCCATGAAGAAAGGGACCTAACTCACGGGAATTACATTGTACAGGAGGAGCGATTGAAGAGGCGGCTCAACACAGTAACTCTATAAGAGGACCACACTTTGCAGTTTAATAATAGTTTGAATTTTGTTGCATAAAATCATAATTCTGTATTATGAAAGAGAAACTAAAAAATTATCGACCAGTGTAATAAATTAAAAATCGATTTTTTGGGTCCCTTTCTTCGCGGACGGCCACATATACATAACATAGGCAAGAGAAATTTATGAGGCATAAGAGGGGGTATAGGGCAGAATGCTCAGCGTATGGACGACATCGTATATGGGGCTAGGGGACATGGTGGTGCAGCAGACACTTGATTCCTTCACTGTCCTTGAACCTCCAGAAGCCAGCCATACTTTTACCGTTAGTATGCCCACATCCTTCCATTCGTGAAGACTGGCCAGCTAGCTTCGCGACAGAACAACGTCCCCGCATGGTAACGCACGCGCACATCCTTAAAAAAATTTTTTTACCATTTTTATCCCACCCAGAAACAAGTCCTCGTCTTGCAATCCACGAGAAATCGCGGTCGGATGAATCAGAATCGCGCCTTCGACTAATTCAGAAAGTGTTTTTTTTTTTTTTAACAAGTGTCAGCTTCGACATACATTTTACTTCGCACCGGTTGCTGAAAAGAAAGGTAATTTTTGGAGACTGTCATTAATTTCGAATGATCTCCTGTGCAGAACGCAAAAATAGTGTTTAGGAGAGAATTTTTTGCACTAAAACAATATCTTTGTTGAAACTTTGTGCTTCTAGAATTTCAAATCATATTTCCGAGTTGCTGATTGTATTTAAAGGCACTGGTAAAAAACTAAGATAAAAGCATGATTTATTTTTAGATGTGAGAATTTAAAACACTAATGGAAAATATAAAGTAAAAACTTGTTTGAAGTCCAGTTTCGGGGTATGATCTTGCATCTGTATTTGGTATTGAAATTCATGTGAGTTCTTTTCAAAAGGAGATTACAGTGCGTGTGTAAAGGCAGCGCTCATGGAATGCAGGGGTTTCCGTAGGGCAGGTTGCAGGTATATAAAAATTCGTCCATAGTGATAGTGAATCATCCCTTGACCCAGACGATATTATATCACCATTGTTAAAAAAAGTAAACTTTGACATTGATACATGAAGTCAACCCTGTTTAAAAACTCTCCCGCTCTTCAACAATTGGAATTTATTAGTGGCTAACCAACTTCAATATGTTTAATAAAAATAATTGACGGCGTATTAAACATTAACTCTTGACTGCTATGAAACAGAGTTCAGCGGCGCGTGTAGGTATACCGGCTCATCCGCAACTTTATTTTTTATAATTAACTAACTCTTTATATGAATTAAAATATTTTAAATTAGCAATGTTATTTGCCACAAATGTTGAACTTTATTTTAAAGCTTGTTTCACGCAGTTTCGTTAGTTGTACGAATAAAAAGTGCGCTCATATAAGATTTTTACTTTTGGTAGATTGTGTGAAAAAACTCGTGAAAAATTTGACTGGTAGAAGTTTGTTTAAATTTGTACAATGGATCATGTTTCCTAGCGCTCAAAAAAGATTTATACAAATTTTTATAATGATATGGTGTATTTTTGATCCTGTATAATGTTTTTGTTAGCATTTTCGGTTTCGTGGGGGAAAGCGACCCATAGCATTTTATTAGAAACCAAATTTATAAATGTTTCACTTGATAATCGTTCCGTTTTAAAGATCAAAAAATCATATTTTAACATTAATTGTATGATATACTTTACCTAATAATTCGGGAGGTTAAAAATAAATCTAGTTATGTTTGAAATGACAATGGGCAGATTATTTAGCATTTCCATACGTTATAATCGCTTTATTTGCTTTAAAATTATTAGAAACCTTATAAATAATTACTATTGCCGCTTATGAATTGAATTTATGCTTGTAATTTATGTTACGAAAGAGTGCCAGAGATAGCGATTATATATTTGAAGCATCAACATAGCTCATTATAATTCCTTCTTGTCCTTTATTGTAAAAAAAAAAAATACAGACGAGCCGCTTAGCCTCATTCTAGGGTAATTTCTATATTTGTAATTATCCTTCCTTATTAAATAAAAGAAGACCTGAGTACATGCACTCAAAACTTATTTAGAAAGCCATGAAGAGTTGCACTCCATAAACAGAGTCTCAAAAATACAATGAAGAACCCTTTTTTGTTTGCTACAAAACATTGAACTTTCACAATTTAAAAACAGATTATGTCTTCATGGTTATTTATATTATTTATGGACAAGTGTTTAAGAATGGCTCTCTTCGATGAAGAGGGTGTGGATCTCGAAACAGTAAGGGTACGAGGGT
>NC_046658.1:67479221-67496932 GCF_010883055.1 Belonocnema kinseyi
TCTATCCCATCCACACACTACTCCTTTCCCCTGCCGAGTGAGTCACGCCTACCCCGAAAGGGAAATGGCTTAATGGTGTAATAATAATAATAATATAATATTTTTACTACACTGGAAGCTCAATTTATGCAACTCAATGAATGCATCTTATGCGCTAAGAGTGCGGCCTTTATGATCTTTGTCATGCTTGGCTGAGCATCGCCTCTCTCGAACCCGCGGCTGCGCTCATCACAAACCTTCGAAGGACATCAGGTGTAGCAAAACACAAAAACAGTTTACACCTAAAGTTTCAATTGAAAAATATAATTAAACTCTCTATTTTTAAAGAAGAGTCGAATATTATTAAAATTCGAAAATTGGTCAATTCCTGTCAATATAACATTATTTGTATTAAAATAAACTCATTAAATTGTTAATCGTTTTGCTTACGTGCTTCTCTAACAAATAATATATTCAAATAGTATTTTCAATTGCAAAAGCTTTTAAATAAAATTTAATTTTGTTGTTGATTTAATTATTACAATAAATATTTCATAAGAGTTTTTAAAGATCTTTCAGAAGTCATTATCACAGTACCTATTGTCATTAAAAAGATGAACTTTTTTCAAAGTCAGATGACAAAGAAAAGTTTTAAAATGTGAATAAACATGTGAATTATTGATTTATTAACATTTTCTTAGTTTTTATTATTTGGATTAATAATAAAACTTTGTTTTTATAAACTTTTTATTCGCGTGATATTTAAAGCGAAAACACGTCAGACTATTCATACAGAAAAAATTCTGATAAACTTACAACAAGATTTTCAGTTAGAATAGGAACAGGAAATAGCTTTTCTGTAAAGATGACCGAAATTTCTACAGACTTGTCAGAATTTTCCATAAATTTGAATAATCACTGAAAATTCTGTAAAATACTCAGGAAATTCGGTAGGCTTTACACAAAAGCTATGCCATCCCTTTTTAACTAAAAATCTTGTCATTTGAGCAAAAACTTATTTTTGTCTGTTTAGCGAATGAATACGAAATTATCCCACTAAATCATTGCTTATGAGATGTGTGGTCTTTGACTGACGAAATATGTTAATTTGTAATGAAAAGAAGTGAGATGAGAACACTTTCTCAGTTTTATAAAAAAAAATTTGGCGAGATAGTATTATTTAAAATAATACAGATAGGACATTCCACTTCATATGAGTACAGTGTCCACAGAAAGCCCTATTGTAAGAGCAAAACCATAAACGACCATATTGCATGGTTGCCGAGATGTGGGGAGTTGAATTTGGTACACTTTGGTGCACGGACCATCTTTCAATCAAATCTTATTGCATCAAAACTAAATAAACTTGTAAGCAACAGATTTAAGAAAAAATTAGACAAGCTTTAATGATGGTTATAACCATTTTTCAAAAATGTATGGTCGGAAAAAACATTTGGGGGAACTTTTACCATACGTCATATGGATGTAACGGGATGTGTGCCAGATAAGAAACTTCTTACGTATATTTTATGGAAGATTTATCTATAAAAAAAAGTATAATTATTTACATCAGTATGGTAACTTAATTTTTCATGTGAAAGAAATATGTATAGACATTTAAACTTTTTCTTAAAATGATTAAAATTGGAGTAAACGTAATGTATCTGATAAACGGAGTAAGATACGCTAACACCAACCACATTTTTTTATTTAACTCGATAATATACAATAATATACCAATATTATTAATATTGGTCTAGTTGATATATTTATTATAATTGGTTAATTAATTTTCAATTATTTAAACAAGTGGAATTTGTTTAAATAATTTTTTTCTCTAAAATTCGTTTTCCCCCCTAAAAATTATTACTATTAGTCTAGTAAAATATTTATTAACGTTGGTTGATTAATGTTTTATTATTTAAACAAATGGGATTTGTTTCAACAATTTTTTTCGAAATTTCGTTTTTTTCCTTAAAAATTATTACTATTGGTCTATTGGAATATTTATTAACATTGTTTTATTAATTTTATTTGAAAAAATTTTTTTCAAAAAAAAAAATGATTGCTAAAATATTACTAATAAATTAATTATTATTAAATTAATTATTAATTTGTTATTAATTATTACTGATAAATATTCCACTAGACCAACAGTAATCATTTTTATCAAAAAAAATTGTAACGAAATTATCTAAACAAATTCCTTTTGTTTAAATAGTTGAAAATAAATGACCTAATGTTAATAAATATTCCACCAGACCAATAGTAATTATTTTTAGAGAGAAAACGAATTATAAAAAATTATTTAAACAAATGCCATTTGTTTAAACAATAAAAAATTAATGAACCAATGTTATTAAATATTCCAATAGACTAACAGTAATAATTTTAAGGGGAAAAAATAAATTTTCGAAAAAAATATTTAAACAAGTTCCAATTATTTGAATAATTAAAAATTAATTCACCAATGACAATAAATATTCCATTAGACCAATATTAATAATTTCAAGTAAAAACAGACCAGAATACAGTGCTCAAAATTTCGATTTTATGAAGAACTGACATTTTTTGTTTTAAGGGTAGTTTTCAGATACTCATGGGGGTGTGTTAGGGGTGTCAAACCCATATATATGATACATGAAATTCTTCGTTGGATAATTCTCTACAGGCCCCCATACTTTCCCGTCACATTTTTTTAAACTCTAAAAAATTATACCAAAAACTCAAAAAAATCATTTTTCCCCATGCATTTTACATGGGAAACTTCAAGTCAAAACCGGCACCTGTTAAAATCGAAAAATAAACAAATAAAAAATTAGGGAATTTCTTTTTTCGGATTTGGAATGAAATTGGGGGATCATTGCCCTCTAAACAATAAAAGCGTTTTTTGAGCCACCCTAATCCATATAATATGGTAAAAGTGTCCCACAAATATATATATTTTTAAATTAAGAATTGAAAGTTAGTATACCTCAACATTTTTATCTTCTAATTTGGATGAAATAAACATTCAAAGGAAGCTTTGATTTTCTAGCATCTAACCTGCAAGGACATAATATTAGGTGTAGGGAATTTCGAAATATTAATTAAAATAAACGCTTAATTGCAAAACTCGAGGAATCTGAATTCAAAACCTAAATCGGAAAGAACTAACTTCAGAATTCCTCATTTTTTTCATTTCAGTTCAGGATCTAGATTCCTCGAGTTTTGCAATGCAATATTTATTTTAATTAATATTTTGGAATTCCATGAACCTCCCATTATGTCGTTTCAGGGTTAGAAACTAGAAAAGCTAAGCTTCCTTTTAATATCCATTTAATCCACTGCTAAAGATACATGTTTTGAGATATTCTGACTATTATGTTTTAATTTCAACAAATCATAGAAAAAACATATATATTTTTGAGAAATTGTTACCAGCACCATAAACCTTGTTTTAAATCCCTTAGTTACAAACTTTATTTGCTTCGCATATGACGTAATAAAAGTTCTTTGAAAAATGATATGGACACCAAAGTGTAGCAATTTCCTTTACTGCAAAAAAGTATTATTTGAATGCTAGTTTCAGGTATTGAAACAGTCCTCCAAAAATACAGTCTTTGGATGGCTCTATTCTAATGTCATTTTATTTCGATGCCAATAAACGACGTTTTAGACAAACTTTTTTGGTTCCAAACAGGACCGAAGTAAGAATAAAATTTAGTCTGTTTCAAATTTTTGCAGCTTCTTTTACAAGCACGAAGTCGCAAGCAATGAAAACAATACGCCCTTTGCATTATTTTAGTTCGCTATAGCAATGGCAAACTATAGTTTGCCACTTCTCAATCTGCAGATAGCAAAGTAAAACAGTACGAACGATGTTTCCAAAAAAAGACAATTTCATATCATAACTTGAGGATAAAAAAATGATGCTCAATTAAAATGGAATCATATAGTTTGTACAGTGATCCCCTTACCCCTCATATCACGGTAACCATTGCATTATGGTGGTTTATGGGTTTACATCTACAATAGCTACAGTATTGCAAAATTTGTATTTTTTCTTCTATTTTACTTTTTCTCGTAGTTTTCAGAGAAAGTTTTTTTCTTCGAAAACCGCAAATCCTTGCTTTATTTTACAAAAGCGTCATACGATAAAAATGAACAGGATAAAAGGATCATTTAAAAAATCCCTAAAGAGAAGTTTCTTGGTGCTTTTCTGTGTTTCGCTTATTTACCCAGTTTTGTACTCAAATATGAAAAATACAGGTCGAAATTGGTACTTTTTTCTAGATAATACGATTTTATGATTATTATCTATGCTGCGTTTGATTAGATCTTTTTATGAAAGAATATTCAAGAATTCAATTCGTATTAAAAAAAAGTGTTTAGAAACTTTTAGAATTTTTTAGAGAAATAATTTTAATGTGTAGACTTTCGTCATTCCTTCTTTCGTTTTTTTTTTTCGAGAGGAAAAATCTCGCTTTCCTCGCGGATAAATTGTCTTTAAAATTTTTTAGAAAAATCGCCACCGTTTTGTGAACTTTAAGTTTTTTTTTGGAATCTTCCCATGAGTTTTGGCATAAAAGTAAGTTCTATAAGATTCCAAGCAAAAAAAGATTAAATACCACACTTTAAAGATCAACAATTACTTCTGATAGTCTGCATCATCAGTTTGATGAAATTTAAATATTCATAACTTTATCCCGAAAAATTGTTATCAAAGAGATAAAATTTGTGTTGTCTTTTTTACTTTAAAAAACTGAATATTTGATCCGTAATCCCATCCAGCGACATTAGCATGAACCGCGGCCTGATTTTAAAATGCGGATTTGGTCAAAGAAAGTTTTTTAAATTGAAAATATATATAAAATTTTATTTTGTTAATTGAAAAAATATAAAATCGTCAAAATAGGTTAAAAAGTCAACAGATTTCTAAAATAGGTGAAATAGGAGACAAAGTTCAAAATAGATTTAAAAAAAGTGTATCCATTTTTTAGCATAGATTAAACCTGACAAAATTAATGTTTACTGAAGCAGTTTTAGCTAAAATAATTTCTCTTGGTACTCATTTTACTAATCTGTATATTGCCCGAAATCAAATTAACTGTAAAAATTAGCAACTGTACAATTTTTTTTGTTGAACAGATGAGTTCACCGGATCGTGAAATTTACCGGGATCCGGATGTCATAAGAGCAGATGACAAGGCCGAGGAAGTTGTCCATTCCGACACAGCCAGGAAAATGCTGTCGATTTTTCGTCAAATGGAGGAAAATGCTACAAAGGAAGACCTACCTGATGGACCTAAACCTTTAAAAAGATTTACACCACCACCCGAAGATAAATTCGCAAAAACGACAGCCTCTGAATCTGAAGATGAGGAAGATGAAGAAGCTGAAGAATCCGAGGATGATAACCCAGACGAAAGGGATCCAAATTACGTCAGAGCTTCTGATAAGGTTCATACTTTTATTTAAAAATTATTCATTTAATTAATTATGAAATATTTTATGTTTCTTGCCATAACATGAAAGAAACAAAAATGTTATTTTCTCCTCATAACTACCCTCCTGTTAGAAGTAATATTAAACTTCTGAAGTGCTTTGATTCCTCTTAAAATATATTCTAGAACATATTTTAATTTCTTTTCTGACATGATTTTTCAACAATATTGTTTTTAGGTAGAAGACGAATTCCTGAAACAGGCACAAAACGCAGCAAGGGCCAAAACTTTGCGCGCGAAATTTGAACAGTGGGAAACGACTGACGGCAAAACGACGAGCCACAATGTTGCAGAAATGGAAATGGCCCAAGGTACGGGTGATCAATCCAGCATCGAATCTGCTAGTAGCTTGAGAGCACGTTTCGAGTCTCTTGGATCACAATCCTCAGAAAACCCTCGCACACCAAAGGTTAAGGTCAATAGATTTGTGGTAAGTAATCATTAAAAATTCATTTAAACCCATTTTTATTGAGCTAAATGCTTCAGTTATCGCCTGAATTAAAAAAAAAATTGTACCAAGAGGAAATTTAGTTTACATTCTTTTATACTGGATATTTTTGTTCACTGGCATTGTTCTATGATAATTTTTTCATTGTTAATTGGTGGCACAGGATTCGAATTTGCAAAAACTCGTTCTGCTTGCTTTAATATAATCAGTACTCAACGAATTAAGTTTTTAGAACGATCATTTTGTAGAGGGAAAAGAGTTAATGGTCCCATCTGCTAGTAATTTCCTTAAGTAAGAAAACAATTTTCTCTAATAGGGTAAATATTAACGGTCGAGCAATTTTTATAATTTTTTTAATCACAGTTAAACCACAAAACGAATATTTGATATCCCTTATGAGACAGATTTATTCTTTACTATTTGAAATCTTAAATATACACAAACCTGTTTTTTATTTTCGTTATCTCCTCATTCGAATTGTGTGCCAAATTCAAAACTGCACGGGTGTTTTCTAACGCACGGCTCTATTATTATGATCCTTATTTATTGTTTAACAACATAATGTGAACACTGTATTTTGTTTTTTATACACATAAATTATTTTTCGTTTGCACAAAAATTTTATTTAATTGCAGCTATTTTGTTCATTTGATTGTTTGACCCCCAAATAGTTGTTTATGTGTGAATACAAACGTTGAATATTTTATTTTATTTGGATATTAACATCATTCATACGCTTTCTCGATTAAATACTTAAATGTTCAGGATTTTTTATCCTCAAGCCAAAATGCGAAATTTAAGATTTTAATCGATTTCACCTTTTGTTTATATGGTAAAATTCGTTTCCACTAAATAAACTGTAGAAAACATGTTACCAAACTAAATCTAAAGCTAAATATATTTGACGTTCGTATAATGTACGCTAATTGTTATTTTAACGCTGACTATTTTGATTTGCGCATGGATTTTGTAATAGAAATTTAAAAACTTTTGTTCGCCTTTTTAGGTTTAAGCAAAAAACATAATTAAGGTTTATGTTTAAGAGTTAGATTGATGTAAAAAGTCTTTTTCGTCTTTTGTAAAATATTTTACTTATTATTATTAATCAACGCCTGGTGTGTCTAATCAGTATGATTATTTTTATTTTATACGTCTCCTTGCATTTTAGTTAAATCTATATTTTTTGTGAATGACAAGGTGTAATATTTATAAATGAAGGATGTCACGGCAGAACCATGTAAGCGCCAAGAAACAAATTTTTCATGTGAGAAAAAGAAACATTCTCAAAATCCAAATTATTTTTTAAAAAAATAAATGAAAAAGTACTTTCGACATTTTATGAATCACTACACATCTATAAAAAAATTTAATATTTTTTGCAAAAATGCTCATCGAAATTTTCCTATGGTCATAAACATAATAATACCAGAAAAAAATCTGCATTTTTCCAACTGATTTTTACACTTTAAATAACATAAAATACATCAGTGAAACACCATATATTACAATGCAAATAGAAGGTTCAAAAGTGAAAAATTAATTTGATGTAATTGTTAATATGAAAAAAATTAATTTTTATCACCATTTTTTCCATTTTTTGTAAATTTCAAAAAAAAATGTAAAATCATTGGAGAACTAATAATGCAAAAATTAATATATGATTTTGCGAGGAAAATTTTTTAAAATGTTTAAACAATTTGTTAAAAATTGGGAAATATAGAAAAATTAATAACGCAATTCGATTCTGCACTAAGAAAAAAAAGATTATTTAATTAAAAGAAAATAAATTTGAATCAAAGACATATTCGTTGGCTCTCATTCGAAGAAATGTATTTTGATTCAAAGAAATTTCTTTCGTTCAAAGAAATGGTTTTTTGTTGCCATGCAAATTTTTCTTTAATTTTAAATTACTTTCTTAATTTCGTAGTTATTTTTATATTCCCGCTATAAATAAACTAGGCTGAGCAAAGAATTGTCCAAAACAAGGATTTTATATTTTTTTTTTGCAGAATCGAATGGCGTTAGTAGTTATTCCATTTCACACATTTTTAAACATTTTGTTCAAATTGTAAAATTTTGTGAGTATTTTTAAGTGAATAAACGGCGTTGTGAAAAAATGGCACTTGCAAGGTTATGCAATGACACACTTTAAATGCAAAAAATTATTTTCTAGTATAATTTAAATTTGAGAAAATGGGCACAACAAAAGTCTAAATTTCTCAATTTATTGTTGTTTTTTAAGCTGAATTCTCAAAATGGCAAAAAAATAACATTTAATTGGACAACAGAGACTTTATCTAATTATTAGCATTGTTTATAAAATATTTTTAAATAAATTTAAGACGCTAAATTACAAGTGAAACTAACTAAAAATTAGTGGCATGTGACATATATTTCAGTATAATAAATAAATAGCTCATTACTGTTCAAGTTAAATTGATATAATTGAATTTAACTTTAATTTGAGTTAAAACTTAAAAATAATATTAATCAGGCTTGTAAACTTGACAAATATAGGCTAGTGTTTAAACGTATGAATCTTAAATAAACTTGCAAATATTTAATGAATCTAGAAACTTGGAAAAGCTTAATGAGCTGAACTTTAAAATTGGACACGCCTTGAGCTTCCAAGCCTCACGTGAACTTAAACATAGTAAGTTTCATGACTGAAATAAGTTTAAGTAAGTTTTATGAAAAATAAACTCAACTAAGTTTAATATGAAGTTTTATGAAAACTGAACTTGTGTAAACTTTGGTTAAAACTTACGATAAGCTTCGTAAAGTTTTAATAAAACTTAGCTTAGCTTTACCTTATAAACGCTTTGCATAATTTATTTCAGTTTTATTTAAATTAGCTGACTTAGAAAGTTGAAAACCTTGAGATAATACGTAAGTTTTTTAAACTTAAGCCATTTAAAAACCTAAAAATGTTGAGCAGGCTTATAAATACAAAATTTATTCCATAACGTGGGCCTAAAAACGGCTCGTAAACGAAAAACTTTCCAATTTTTATCTATTTAAGCTAATTATACTCTTGCACATTGCTAATAATAAGAAATAAATTTTTTATATAAATACTTGCTTAGCTTTTGTACATATAATTTTGCGTTTTGGAATGCGAATGTTTGGATTGTAACGTGACTTGCTTGCTGTGTGTTTTCGTGTTTCTGCTTCTTGGATACTTTAACGAAAATTGTCCAGACATAATAAAAAAGGAATAACGTGATATTTTCGAATACGAGCAGTAAGACCCGACGAAGATTGTGGGAAGGGGCTTTCGACAGACGGATGGATAAAAAGAGGGTGAAAGACGAAGACAAAAAAGTCACTGTCAAGAGAAGAATGCCTTTAGTGGATAAGGAAAGGCCCAATTCACAAACGAACGGCCATAATATATTAGTGATTAGTGATTATTATTATTATTATTATTATTATATATAAACAGTCTTTACGTTATTAGAGATGATTTAATTGTCAGCGTTACGTTAATTGTTTAAGAAAGATAAATTTTAGTGTAGAGTGTATCATAATATGTCGTGTGCAATGTAACGTTGCATAAATTTAACGCATTGCTGGATCTGTGCCTGTTTCTGTTATGTTAAAAATTACCAACAAAATTCTATTCGATTTTAGTTCAAAAAGTCGAAAAAAGCCAAAACAGTTAAAATGATTTAGAAGTTTATAGAGTCTTTAGATTTTCATTTGGGATGTTCCAGTTTAATTATATGTAGAAATATTTCATTACAGTTGAAAATTTTTTGGCATTGGAATTTTTATTTTTGGCAAATCAGAGTTGAAACACATATCGAGCTCTCGCGTAAATCCCAAGAAATGAAAAAGAAATAAGAGGGGACGATTTCAGGTATAATGTTTATTTTGTCCGATTTTGAATCACCTAATGAGTAATTATACTGATTTAGGTATAACATATTTTATTTCTCAGTATATGCCATCGAGGGAGAAATTTTATTTATAAACCAAAAAAGAAAGCACTTTTTTTATTAAAAAGTGATTAGACTTGCGATTATTATAAACATTTATAAATATTTTCATTTTCCTGAAAAATAAAAATATCCGCATAAAATGTAATTGAATTTAAATATTCGTTTCCCATGACTTTGATTAAAACGCACAACTCTCAGGGAAATTACAGAAAGGCTTTTCAACTTGGTAAAAGTTTCATAATTCCGATTAAAAGGAATATTTGTAATATTTTTCTATATCTTTAAATTCGAGAAGGAAAATATTTGTAGTTTTTTCAGATATTGAAGGATTTGAAGGATCATCATATAAACGAATTGCCTATAAAACTTATATTTCATAAAACTGCGATAGATTATAGATGATTGTTAATAACTATCGTCAATTTTAAAATCAGGGTCTGACATACGAAATACCCAATGTCAAATAATTTAAGGATTATCTTATCTTCTACAATTTCTTTGCAAAAATAATAAAATCTTATTCAAAAATATATAAATCAGTGTAGTTGTCAGAGATATTAAGGTTTTACTTATAATTTTGTAGAGCACTCTGAACACAAATATTACTGAGAATTTTATTTAATTTTCTTAATGAGGAATTTGAGATTAAGAAGATCTGTAGCATAACTAAAGAATAACAATAACAATAAAACCGAAAGATTTTCTCAGACATTTAGTAATATATGGTTTAATTACGTTAGAACAAGTGTCTAGTCTTCCGCGTATTGGATTTTACCGAATTCTGCAGTAAGCCTTCCGAATATTATATAGAATTTTAATTACGACTCGACTCGTCATAATCTTCGAGTTAAACGCGATGATTCGTATCACAGCTATTTGCAGATTAAACAGAAATTGAAGATCTTATCTTTGCCTTAAGACAGCGTGTATCTAAAACGTTTCAAAAGTTCGATTAGAAATTTTTATCTGTAAAAGCTTAAAACGTACTTATTACGCAAGCACATTAAAATCGATTCGCATTTAAATTAACCTAAAACACTTCCCGGAAAATTTGTCTATGTTAAAATAGTTTTAAAAAATGGTTGAAAATGATTAAAGCGGAAAAAAGTGATTTTGATATGTTACTCAATTTTTGGGACTGATAATGAGAAATGTGTGAGAAATATCAGATTTAAAATCCGAATTTTGTATTTGTAAGGACATATTTGTAGAGACCATCGCATCGAAAGCATGTAAATCGCCGGCATTATACAATAATATCTAAGATTTGTAGAGTTTGTATCGACCTGTAATTAACCCCTTCGTAGCCTAAAGAGTTTACGAAGAATGTAAAAGGCCTTTTATAATACTCATTTTTATAGTGATTAGAGAACAACGAATAAATAAATAATCCAGTCGATCTGTAACACACATTAAAAAACAAATGTTGAGGATTTGATATAGAATTTTGAGCATTGTAACAGCTAATTTGTAATAACGAGCTTGAGAACGAAGGGGTTAATAATATAATCTTATATAGTCTCAATTTGATATCCTTAGTTCGTCAGTGTTTCTGTGTAAGATAGTAAATTATAATTTAATCATTGAGGACGAAATATCGAGAATTTTAAATTTGTTTCCCTCTTTAGTGGGGAAAATGCAATCAATTTATTTTAATAACGGTGATTTAAAATACGAATAATTCGTTTGTTATCGTTTTGTTGTATCCCGTACCTATTGTATGATTTATTGCTGTGTAATATTCTTTATCTCTATCTCTTTTTGTAACATCTCATACGATATTGGAAATTGGTGAATAAAACGTGGACACGTCTTATAGGCAGAAGATTTTTTATTATTTGAGGGTCAAACGATATCATTTTAGAATTCAGTATTTTTTTTATAATTTACTTGTGTAGCATGTGTTTTTATACTGATGTGTATTCAGTTCAATTTTTAAAAATGTATTTTTAATTTTGGAATAGCTTTTATACTGACTTAGTTATTGGTTAATACTTTTTGTTCTTTAACTATATTTTGTTCTTTCTTATTTCGAAAAACTAAACAGGAGATTCAATCAAATTGCACGGAAATTTGTGAGAGTTGCGAAAAGAAGGTCTACCCACTGGAAAAAGTTGAGACAAACAATAAAATTTTCCACAAACAATGTTTCCGATGTCTTCAGTGTAATTGCATTTTAAGGTAAGATTAATCAGTTTATAACTTGATTTCAGATATAAATTTTAATTTTATTTCACACTACAAGTTTTTTGGTAATCAGAGCGATTCATAGTAAACTGCACTAGACTAAAAAAGTCAAATATCTGAATTTGTATGCTCCTATCCTAATCTTAAATATTTTTTTGTTGATTAAAGAGGGCTCATCTTGAATTACTATAGCCAGAAAGCATCTTTGATTTTTTTTTAAACTGGAGAAAAAATGTTTTTTTTTTTTTGTTTTTAATGTATACCATCATTATTTAGTTTGGTGCTCAAACAAACATAAATAAGCAATAAGAATGAAAACTTTATGTTGCAGAATGGACACATTTACCCTGAATAATGGAAAACTTTATTGCATACCCCATTTCAAGCAATTATTCATTACACGAGGAAATTATGATGAAGGATTTGGAGTCGATCCTCACAAAAATAAATGGACCACAAACACCTCAAATTCACCGCCAGCACCAACGCCAATCGCCGTTTCGAATGGCGACCTCTGATCCAACTTTTTTTGTACTACGTCGCTCGCGAAAAAATTTTTATTTCCGAAACTAATAGATTTCAAATGATAATAATTCAACGCTCCTATACAAAATTCTTCTCAATTGAAATTTAATCATTATTTTAACTAGATCGAGATATTTTTATAATAATAATAAGAAAAACATAAATTCATCAGTTTTTTACATCATCTTAATTGAATCTGTAAGATAATATTATTAAAAGTAGCACAAGAAAATATTACAAAAAATATAATTTTGGTAATATAATTTTACTCACAATATCTATTGGTCAAAGACCTTTATATTTTCATAAATATTCGTTCTTGTTGAAATCACTTTTTGTAATAAATGCAGTTTATATTTTAAAATATGAATCAACTGAGCAATTTTTTGGCGAAGTAGGGCGTTTGAATACAAAAAGCGTGTTCAATTTACGGACACGCTGGCGCTCAAAAGTCGCGATGACAACGAAAGTATCAATTTAAATAGTGTATTTAAGAATTCGCCTCGCTCATGAATTATTTTCTATTTTTGATAGTTTAACGAAGACGGTTTCTCTTTCGAATCGGCCTTTACTTCCGCGATGTTAAAAAAGTGCGTGCAATAAAATGTAGATAGAGGAAAACGTACCAAAAAATTCACATCCGTTCGGCTGACAAAAGATTTGACATTTTTGAGAAAAAAATTTGTATAATCCAAAAATTGCCCGTTTTCTTTTTAAACATGTAATATTCTGCCCTTTAGAGTAATTTCTTAAAATAATTAAAACACTTCAGTCTATCCAAACATCTTTTGTTTCGTCGAAAAAATCGTGTTTTCAGTGCAATCGAAATTCATCTCCGACCAGAGCGCACTCGCATCGAATTTGTACATTATGTATGTTGTAGATTGATCTGACTGCACATAGATGTATATTTAAGAATTTTTAATCCAAGTACGAAAACTTAATCTGTTGAGAATACCCGTCACAAATTCTCTTGCCAATTAAAAAAAGCAGCTGTAGTATTTCTCTTGATCATACGACTGTTTTGTAGATTGATTTTTGCGTCAATGACGGACTGATGCTCAAAAACCTTGTTTGTCAATTCATATGGAGAAACATCCGTTGCGACGTGTTGAATCTTTTTTGCAACGCAATTGAAATAGGAAAACAATGAAGATAGGATCCGTTCGTCATCAAAAGGCGCGTAACGTTATTTTGCGCCGTTTAAAAAAAAGTATTCTACCGTTATTACGATAAGTATTAATCAATTATTGACGTTATTTACATGCTAAAACTCGCTTACATACTTCTTACTATTATGATTTTTGTATGTTTCATTACTATATTATATATTATGATATTATTGCGACACGTTGTACTATACGTCTCAATGCGCTTCGCGAACCATTTTCTCCCTATCCCCTTTTCATCCCGATGTTGTAAGCCTTTTTATTTGTCAATACATATATTTAATTCTTTTATACATCGATGTTTCTTTATTGTATTCCCTTCTATCTCTATAAAAAATAACCATGCTAGAATTGTTAATTATTTAATAAAGTGAAATATGTTTCATAATGTGCGCATTTTCACGTTCTTTATTGTAATTGATGGTTTTCAACTTGCGGTTTATAAGAAAACACGTTTTTCATTATATGCTTTTCGATAATATAAATTACTATAAAATATTTTATAAATATAATTTAAAAAATTAAAGAATTGCATGATTATGCAACTAAAATTTATATTTAATTTTTATCAATTAAATTTAGTATAAAGTTTATTTGAACCCTCCCAAAGTTGAGTAGATTGAAATAATGAGTGAACAGTTCCGAAATTAATAAGTGTAAATTTCCATTCTTTCACTTTCATCATTGAATCACTAGAGCTATGATTAATAACAATGACACTTGTGCAATGGAATACTTCGTAAAATCATAAATTTGGTAATATCTACGTATCTCTTATATTCGAAGGTTATAAACATGTGTCTTTTGACATTCATATCTAAACATCCGGCGACTTCATCATTACACTGAAATCTTTTTTCTCTTCACAAATGCAATTTTTTTTATTTTAATAGATAAATTTTTATTGCAGAAAAATACATTGAAGTTTTTCTTTAGAAAAAAAAATTGAAACTTAGGAAAACTACACTCACGGAAATTTTAATAAAAGAAAATTTTTTTTTATACTTTTTCACAAATAATTTTTTACACTTTTTACAGTTTCAAAAAGTTGTTAAAACAGAGCCTTAAAATGAAAATTCGCCCTACTGATAACAGATGGCGCAATCTGTTTCGTTTATTGAATTTTTCCAACTTTATGAAATGCTTCGACAGCATTCGACCTTACACATCTGCCACGGGCTAGAGTGAGTATTATATTTAGTATATTATTTTTGTTTACAATATTCAAGAGCTAGAATTTTTTATTAATACTTGCTACATTTAATTTTTAATTTATTGAGTATGAGTTTTAGTTTTTTATTAATGTGTGGTAGAATATTATTTTCTTATATAATTATATACATAATGAAGGGTTACATCTGCAATTTGATCAAACCGTTATTAACACAGAAATATTGAGCGCACTGTTGTCGTTGTTAACGTTACATGCATATCAAAGAATGTTTTCCTCGAGGCGTCCATTTCCTAATGAAATCTAATTATCAGCATTTCTTACAAGCAGTGATTTATTAGTTTTAAACGTATGGTATATTTCAACAAAAAGTATTAATTTTATCTCTCAATGAAACATAATAGTGATGAATTCTTTCGGTCGGAAAACTACCAGAATATCTTCAAAATCTTCCACACTGTTCAGTTTAAATAACTTTAATCCAATTGTGCGAACGCTATAAGAATGCTTGTCTTCATTTTATATTTGGGATGTCTTGCAATTATTTTTTGACAAAAACCTAAATCTTGCAAGGGTTGTTTTTCAAAAAATAAATATTCATTCGAAAAAATCTAAATACCCAGTTTTTCTCGGAAACGAAGTTAAGAGAGCAAAATTATTCCTTGGAAAAATTCTTACCAAAGGACCCCCTTTATAATTTTTAATCTCACTTCGCTTTTTTGACAAACTTTTTTTTTATTTCGGTTTTCACTGCTTTATAAAGATACTTTTTTATCTCGAAAATATTATCAGCTAAGGATAAAAAGTTCTTAGTGTTAAAAAAAAGGGAATATGATTAAATTTCTAGCTTTTCTACCTAAAATAATTAAATCAAGAACATTAAATAAGAAAAAAAAGAAAATAGTGAAATTGAGCAGCAAAGTTTTTCAAGAAAACATAGTGAGATTAACATTACAGACGGAGGGGCGAGGTCTTGTTGTAGAAACTTTTTGACGGAACAATTTTGCGTTTTTAACTTTTGTCATTTACCGCTTGGTTTTCGAAAAAACTGGGCAAGTGGATTTTTTGACATAAGGGGCCATCCATATACCACGTGGACACTTTAGGGGGGGAGGGGGGGTATGAAAAAATTCCACGCTTGTCCACGAGGGGCGCCGGGGGGTCGAGCTAGAATCCACGTGGACACACATTTCCCTAAATCTGTGAAAAAATATACTGAAATGAGACAAGGTATACTCTAGGTATACTCCAATTTTTATATTGTGCTCACGCACAATATAATTTTTATTTTTTTTCACGACTTTTTCTTTCAAATTCAAATCATGTTTAAGCTCACGTTCCTAAGCTAATTCGAATTTTTTCAGCCAATTCATTGCTCCTTTTGGACTTTGTATAGCCCGGGAGCTCGCGACAATTCTATGGACGTCATTTTAGTACTCACTAAAATTTCAGATTCTTTTGTTTTTATAGTCAACAGTTCGAAATTTGTTGACTGGCTAACAGCTGTTGGTGTATTTTACAACAATTGATCGTTAAACTCGTCAAAAATTCGAGTGAAAAAACGTCATTTTAGTACTCTTCAAACGCACGGGGAATGATTGTTTGGATGCTAAAAACTAACAATAAGTTTGACTGGCAGCTCTTGAGTGGTGACAAAGTTAACTGGGAAACTGTCAAACATATCAAAAATTCGAGTGAAGAAACGTAATTTTAGTACTCTTGAAACCCATTGAGGATAATTGTTTTGGTACAAACAACTGACAAAGAATTTGACTGGCAGCTCCCAAATGGTGCCAAAGTTAACTGGCAGACTGTGAAACATGTAAAAAATTCGAGTGAAAAAACGTCATTTTACTACTCTTCAAACCCATTGAGGATGGTTGTCTTAGTGCAAACAACTAACAAAGAATTTGACTATTAGTTCCTGAGTGGTGCCAAAGTTAACTGGGAAACTTCCAAACATGTCAAAAATTCGAGTGAAAAAACGTCATTTTAGTACTCTTCAAACCCATTGAGGATGATTGTTTTGGTGCAAACAACTAACAAAGAATTTGACTGTCAGCTCCTGAGTAGTGCCAAAGTTGACTGACATTTTAATCAGCAACCGGATGAAAGTTTTATCCTTTTCATTAACTAAAATTTTAATCTATAGGATACTTCTATAAAAATAATATGTATATAAAAAAAGAAACTACGAAAATCTCACTTCTTATGCAAATTCACATCTCGCAACAATGGGTTTCAAGAGTACTAAAATCACGTTTCTTGACTTGAAGTTTGGGCATGTTTGACAGTCTGCCTGGCACCGCTCAGGAGCTGCCAGTCAAACTTCTTAGTAGTTGCTTGCACCTAAAAAATCATCCCCAATGGGTTTCAAGAGTACTAAAATTACGTTTTTTTACTCAAATTTTTGACATGTTTCACGGTCTGTTAGTTAACTATGGCACCACTAAGGAGCTGCCAGTCAAACTTATTGTTAGTTTTTAACATCCAAACAATCATTTCCCGTGGGTTTGAAGAGTACTAAAATTACGTTTTTTCATTCGAATTTCGGACCAGTTTAACGATAAATTGTTGCAAAATGCACCAACAGCTGTTAACTAGTCAACGAGTTTTGAACTTTTGACATATGAAAACAAAAGAATCTGAAATTTTTGTGAGTACTCAAATAACATCCATGGAATTGTCGAGACCCCCCGGACATTTTGAAGACTAATAATATCTATATTTTTATAAAATACGTCCACGTGGACAAAGTACGGGGGGGCGGGCATTTGTCAAAATTCCACGACTGTCCACGGG
>NC_046658.1:67496942-67497392 GCF_010883055.1 Belonocnema kinseyi
AAAGTGGGGAAAAATTGTCCACGTGGTATATGGATGGCCCCTAAGAACATCTGCCCATTGCGTGGACATACGCTCATCGCGCGCGCGCAAGCAGTTCAATGGTATTTTTCTGCTTCTGAGTGAGTTTATTGTAACAATGCAGTATTTTTAGTTTTAACTTAGCATTTTTAGTTCTAACTTATCATTTTCTATGAGTATGAATATTAACCCTTAAACGGCCAAAACGCCACTACCGACACACTGCTTTTCAACGGCCAATAACTAAGACTATTCGACACTAGAAAAAATTGAGACCCATATATTTTTATTGCTTAAGATCTCCTCTTTCTGACGGTACCAATGAAATTTCTCAAAAAATTTATTTATTATCCCAAAATGCAGTTTAAACAAAAAAAAAACGTGATTTTTCGTGCCTATTTTTTTTGTGAACCATTTTCCAAAGCTTTTCGA
>NC_046658.1:67497492-67516082 GCF_010883055.1 Belonocnema kinseyi
ACGATGCTTAGAACTATGAAAAATTTTTATTGAAAAACTATGCGCTTTTCGGAAAATTTGTCAAGAATAAAAAGTTCTTGTAATCAGCCGAGAAATACGCCAGAATTTTGCCGGAGCGTTTGGAGCAAAATTTTGAATTTTGCAAAAATTATTCATATGCAAAATCCAAAATTTTGCTCAAAACGCTTCGAAAAAATTCAGGCGTATTCCTTTGCTGATTACAAGAACTCATGAATGTTTTCACAAAAATTTTGCCATTAAGACGCCATTTTGAAAATACTAAAACGAAAAATCGATCTTTGAACCATGGATTCTCAAAGTTTAAACATTTATTCCACCCGTTAGTGAGATTCCAGGTTAATTACTGACTCGAAAAGCTTTGGAAAATGGTTCACAAAAAAAAATAGGCACGAAAAATCACGTTTTTTTTGTTTAAACTGCATTTTGGGATACTAAGAAAATTTTTTGAGGAATTTCATTGGCACCGTCAGAAAGAGGAGATCTTAAGCAATAAAAATATATGTGTCACAATTTTTTCTAGTGTCGAATAGTCTTAGTTATTGGCCGTTGAAAAGCAGTGTACCGGTAGTGGCGTTTTGGCCGTTTAAGGGTTAAGGGGGTATCCCTATATAGATCGCGAAAAATCGAAGAAGACTTTGGTAATTTTTTGTAACAAATCTACACAATGTTTTGATCTCAAACTTGGACTGATATTTATTGACGTTTAATTACAATATACATTTTTTTAAATGCAAAATGTTAATAAACAAATCCGCCATGATGCGCGAAAGTTGACAAATTTTTTTCCCCTCTGGTTTTATGGGCAACGCCATCGGTCCTGTGCCTCTCTGAAACATTTCAGTCGACCAATCTACCTATTTTCAAAACATGGAAAAATTATTTCACAAAATGAGAGAAAAACAGTATTTTTTGAAATTTTTATTTTTCATTGTTTATGCAAATAAGTGGTAAAATAATTTTGCACAAAAACAAAAAGGTATATTGATTAGACAATTAAATTATCTTTAAAATGGCGTTCTTTCTTCTTCGATAAGTTGAAAATTCGCTGAGTTCTCGTGCCCATAAACTCGGATTACCGGAAAAATCTGTTTTCGAGATAAACGCGTTTAAAGTCCGAGCGCGCACCTACCTAACTGCTTCGCGCGCTAAAGGACGTTAGCGAAAATAGTCATAGAAGCTAAAACGCTCCGAATCTCGGTCTAAAATTTTAACAGAGTACTCTTGAAATGTTATACTTTCGATTTGTACAATAAAAAAAATCGATTTTTTCATCCATCTATATAGGGATACCACCTTAACCTTAAGTAATATTCATATGAAACCTTACATTCGTTTCAACTTACGTTCTCAAATTCCATCCCTGATGTAAAATTGGATTGCAGTTTATTTTGAGATTTCGAGGTTAAGAGCAATCTGGCAAGAGCAAACTGCTCGCTGGATTAACCCTAGAATGATCCACGTAGCTGGCTCTCCTCTAACCGTCCACCGGGGTTGTACGCTACCCCACACTTGTACCGTGGCACAATGCTTTCTATTTCTAGTATAAAAATTTTAAGGTAGTGCATTTTTTCGTTTTTGAATATAGAAAACAATTGTAATAATTTCTCAATAATATGACCGATTTAAAAAGAAGAATAGTCACACTTGAAGGGCATATAAGCTACTTTTGCCTTTTCTTAGATAAACATAATTATTTGAACATAAAAAGTAGAGGCAAATAGAGGAGTCAGATAAATAGTAAAAATCTTTAAAAAATATTAGTAAAATTGATCATTAAAATTTGTATTTATTATAAATAATCCAAATTTTTTATAAATACTCAAAAATGAGGAAATAATACTTACAATATGGCTATTCATTCTACAGCGGAGCAATTAGATAAATTACTGAGACAATTCTCGAACTTAAACCGTCCACTGGGGTAATGCGCTTCCCCAGGCGATATTCACTCATGCAAAACACAGATGATCTCGCTCTTTGGCTAAGGTCGATTGCTGAGTAGTAGAAGTGAATTAAGGTTAGGGTTCCGGACCAAACTGCACATGCCCTTAGTCAGAAGCGTACCTTGAACTTTGAATGGAGTAGCGTAAAACCCTGGTGGATCGTTCTAGGGTTAAAAACCCCAAGTCATATCATTCAAAAGTTGTAAGTTTGCATTCTTCTTTCCTACTTTAATGCTGGTAAGTGTTATTTCTACACAAATTTATGAGGAATTTTTTTTATGACAATTTACGAAAATGTACAACTCAAAAAACTTTACGAAAATTCTAGATTTTTTGTAATACAAAAAGGTGGAAAATACCAATCTCAAAAGTTTCTACCTTATCCTGACAAATTTGTCATTTTCCCTGGCCAACAAGTTTATCTTTCTACCAAAAAAGACATTTTCGTATTTTTTCACAGAAAAATATAATTTTTTTATCGATATTTGTATAAATACCACTTATTTACATTAAAGTGGGAAAGAAGAATGTAATATTACAACTTTTTAATGAAATCACTTCAGTTCTTTAATTCTGCGAACTGATCCCTCTTGCAAGCGACTGCTCCTAACCTCGAAATCTCAATAAACTGCCATTACATTTTACATCAGGGACACAACTTAATAATGTACATTTAAACGAACGCCATGCTTCATATGAATATTACTTAATGTTAACGTTCATACTTATAGAAAATAATACGTTTTAACGAAAAATACTAACTTAAGGGGAGGTTCTACACTTCAAGTTTAAAAAAATACTTTTTTTTGTTGCATTTTTTGAATCTGTATGTATCTAAAAATGTGCCACTAAAATGATTTCGTCGAAAACATATTCCTTCCCACGTTTTTGGGACCTCCAAAGTACCCATTTTCGGCCTTCTAATGCGTCTTTGTGCGACGCGGTCGAGCTGTCGCATTTCCAGGAACAGATTTTTTCGCAGGCGTGTTATTTAGTCTATTTTTGGCATGTTTTTAATTTTTGTGAATGTGTGTGTTTGAGCCTATGGTTACCATCCGAAATTCGATGGCTAGCCAGTGTCGTATCGAGTGTCGAGTCGAAAATACCTACGCGATTTCCCAAAAGTAACCTTTTTCGAGCTGGATGGTATGCCTTCTACTAGAAATATTTATCGAATTGACTCCATTTTTTTTATTTATTCAGTAAACATGCCTCTCTGATCGGCCGAGCATGATTTTCAACATTTTAATTAAATATTGCATTATTTAAACAAATTTGATGTAGATTTTTATTTGGTTTAACACATCGACGCGTTTACTAAATTTCTTTTAAAAATGAAGTAAGACTAATTCTTATTCGTAGCGGAACGATAGACTAATGCTTATTCGTCATGGAATTATAGACACTTTCTTAACAAGAACGGAACAATAGCCTATTATTCTTAGAACCCATCGGGTTTACCTAACTTACTTAATTGTTTTCCCACAAAAACGTTGTTGCAACTGTCTAATTAAGTCCTTTTTGGTTTTTATTCACAATATAAAATTTTATTGATGAAAAAAATACACTGTTAAAAACCTTATTTTAATTTATATTTATTACACATTTCTATATTAAATCTGAAACCTCGGGATACGAAACCGCCATTAAGAGACTATGTATATTAAATTTCATATACCGCATATATTCATCATTTATCAGAAGAGTAAGATATCTGCACTTTACACAAATTAAAAACAATTTTGGCAGTAATTTTCAATTATAAATAATAAAACGCAATATTTTCTCCTTGATAAATATAAATTACAGTGGTTTTTAAGTAGATAAGTTCAAATAAGCAAGTAACTAAGTAACCTAACCCTCAAGTACCTGTACTTACATTAAAATTCCAACATTCACAGCGAATTTTAGAAAGAAGTCCACCCTTGCGATGCACTTTCATTATAAGTAAGAATTCAGTCGAAAAATTTAAGGTTATTAATTTTTTTTAATTTGGCAAGATTTGTTGGCATCAAAGGACTTGGTGTTTTCCCGCACTTCGTTTTACCGACTTTAATATGAATGCATATTAATTTAACAACATAATGGTATATTAAAATTAATGTAAGATATATGAAAACGACTTCACTCACATGTATATTAAATTTCAAACAGATTTTGTACATTCTCATTCACGAGAGTGTAATGTAATCGTCCAAATTCTCGATCTCTGGTTTTTAACAGATCTTTACGTGTCCGCACTCACAGAATACAAAAATTATAAAATTTTATCGGTGTCTGTCAGTCTTTCTGTCTGTCTATACGTCTGTATGTATGGTTACCTGAATGTTGTAGCCACGCTAACTTTTGAAGGATTTGTCCAATCCAGTCAGCCTTTGATACACTTTTTATGGTTTCCAAAATGAAGGCTAAGTTCGTTAAACAGATATTTCCAACCAAACTTAAAAAATTTAGAGCATTTTCAAAATTAAATTTTTTTTCAAATTTGAAATTTTTTATCACAGTTTCTTATAGATGGGTAGAAGACTTGCAAATTATTTTAAATAAATTTTTTTATTTTTATGAAAATTAGAATGCACATTTGTCCTCACTATTTACGTTTCGATCTCTCCGAAATCAGTCCAAGCTTATTTGAAGGCAACCCACGACACTTCACTGAAAGCGAGAGTTTGGTGTAATTTAGGCAACAACAAAAAAACAAAGAGTTTATACATTTTTTTTGAATATTTGTTGGTTGAACAACGTTTGTCCTTTCATTTTTTTGTCTCATGTGTCGTTTTTCGAAAAATTTAATTTTTTTATTTTTAATGTTATTTTTAAATTTTTATCTGCTTACTTGTATTTATCATTTATTTATTTACTTTGTATAATTACTTGTATTATTAACACCTAGCTAAAAATTGGCGTTATTTTTTTAAATTAAGAGTTCTTATTCTGATCCCTCTAATAGCTTAATTGGAAAAGCACCTGACCGGAAATCAGAAGTTTTGTGGTTCGATTCCCAATGGAGTGAAGATGGAGTAGGATGTTTTTTTCAAGAAATAATTTTAATGCTATTTTTACGATCAAAAGAAAATCTACAAATCCTATCTAAAAATTATTAATAACAAGTTTGAAGATTCTTTTTAGTGGACAACTTTTACCTGTTATATTTTTTGGTACCTTGTGTTGTTTAGAACAAAAAAAATTTTATTTAGAATGTTAAATTTTTACGATCAAAATGAAAACTAAGCGTAATATCAACAAATTATTAACGACAAGTTTGGATGAGTTTTCACTCTTTTTTGGAAGAGTAACTTTTGTTTATTCATTTTTAGCATAGCTTGCATCGCTTGTCCTAAAAATTTATTTTTAGTTTTTTCGTTTGTCCAAATATTTAATTTCTTCTATTTTTTACGAATAGAACAAAAACTACGTGCCCTATAAAAAAGTGAATTCATAATAAATTTGTAGATGTTTTTTGGGTGCACAATTTTTGTTAATTCGTTTTTTTCGGATCATGCCTAAATTGACCGCAAAATGGAATTTTTTATTGTTTTTTGTGCGATCAAAATTTGAATTTTATGTTTTTCGAAAAAATTCAAAAAGCTCTTATGATAATCTTATAGGGCTTTAAAAACGCAACGTTTTTCTTCTTCAGACTTTTTTTCATATCATGCGCTGTGGCTTAAAATGTTTATTTTCGTTTACTTGTTTGGATTTTTAAAATGCAAAAACTGATGATTTTCTTTTTATCGAAAAAAAAATCGTATAAATAAATTGTTCAAGTTTTCGAGTACTATCAATAGTCGTACATAGAATTTTTTAATATTGAAAAAAAATAGTCAAACAATTTTTGAAAATGCTCTAACTTTTTGAATTTGTATCCAAAACAGCTAGTTAACGAACTCGATCTTTCCTTTTGGCTTCTAAATATGTGTGTGAAATTTGAACTTAATCCGATTATAGTCTTCTACAACAATGACGGCAACGACATACCATCGTAAATCCAGTTTTTTCGGATTCAGGCGGTCTCGAAATGTGGAGATTTAAAGAAATCGGCGATAGTCAGTTTTCAGATCAAAACAATACCTTTTCATCATGATGAGAATTTAATAAGCTTTTCCAAACACAGCTGCGTCGAGCATTTGGATCTTTATTAAAAAATATAGTTGTAAGACATCCCAGATACTTGTTTCTCACCACTGCCAGTCCCAAAAGCAGCACAATAAAAGCGTTTCACTGTAATTGAGTTTTCAAATAAAAAGCTACTTTTTGAAACGAAAATAAAAACGTCAAATTTTTACTTGACAAATTCATTAAGAAAACTAACTTTCAACCAGTTGAATTCAACAAAAAAAGAATTTTCTATCAATTCCGTTCGCATTCAAGCAAAAGAAACGAGAAATAGGGGAAGTTTCTTAAAAACAAGAAAAAATAATTCTTTTAAAAAGGGAAAACAGGGAAATAGAGAAAAGAATTTCCCAAGACTGCATTAAATAAGAAAATATAATATAAAAAAAGAGAAATCATATTAATTAATAGATGACAAGAAATATAAAAACACACAAGTAAATATATTTAAAAAGTAATATTGTAACCTAATAAATCGTTAAAGGAAATTAAAAAAATTGTTTACAGAAAACACATTAATTTACTCCTAACGACCTAATTTATTTTGACTTTATCTTGTAACATGGGAAAATTTTTTCTCGTATCTGCCAAGAAAATATATTGAGATTAACCAAGATAAGTGAAAGATATTATATCAAAAGCATAACTTTAGAAGCTGCCAATATGTTCAAAATAATCTTAGTATCAAACGTAGTCAGATATACCAATCTTCACTGCAAAGATTAATTAATATGATATTTCATATCAATGAAATTCGTGGCGATTACGCGTGCCTATTGTTCAGAGGCAGAAGCTTCTTTTATTTATTGTAGCCAGATAAAAACATTAGAACCTGAAAATCCAAAATATATGATTAGCGAATTAACGTTCTCTCTTATCATCATACCGAAAATTCTTATGTCACATCTTTCAGATAAACTCTTTGAAATTTGATAGTGAAGTATATTTTTTATCATATCCTAATTTCTAATAAAATTATAAAAATGTTGTTTTGATAACGTGCATTACCGACAGAAAGTTTAGGTATATATTTCCTTTGACTGTTTGAAAATTCATATGTACTTCGCTTCAAAGATGAATATCTGTGCAGAAACTGAATCTACGACTTTGAAAGTATAGAATCATTAAAAAAATTAGTAAATTTCGCGTCCGATTCGCCTTTGTTGTGATCATTTTGATTACGTAATGGAATTTTTTTCAGGAACACTTTTCTACATTTGGCAAAGGATTGAACACAAGGTTTCAAAATGTTCATTTTGCTAAAAAAAAACTTAAGTTTTAAACTATATATTTATGACTATACTATATACTACTATACTATATATTTTATTGTATTTTAAATCATACTAATTATAAAGTCGTAAATTTAGTTTTTTTCAAATTTACACGTCTTTGAAATGAATTTTCAAACAGTCGAAAGATGTATCCTAACTTTCTGTCGGTAAAAAAACCCGAGGCATTTATTCAAATTATGTTCTTCTAAACACATTAATTTTATTCATAATAGCGAATCAAATAACTGACGCAGATAAAAATATGTTTCCAGATGGAAATCTGTATTGATAATGTCGAATCTGCAAAAAATGCAATCAAAGGTGGCGCCTCTCGACTTGAAGTATGCAGTGCATTATCAGAAGGAGGTTTAACACCAACTCCTGGATTTTTATCCCTGATCAGAAAAATTTCCCCAATTAAAATTTATGCAATGATCAGAGTCAGAGCCGGAAATTTTGTTTATACTCGCGAAGAAATGGATGCAATGCTCATAGATATTGAAGCTCTAAAAAATCTAAAAACAGACGGTTTCGTTTTTGGCGCCCTTACAGAGGAAGGAGAGATCCATGTCGATTTTTGCAAAGAAATTATCACTGCTGCAAGACCATTTCCTGTCACTTATCATCGAGCTTTCGACCAAGTTAACGAACCTCTAAAATCTCTAGAAACATTATGCGAAGTTGGATTCGAGAGGGTTTTAACTTCTGGCCAGAGATTGTCAGCTTTAGAAGGAATTTCTTTAATCAAAAAACTAATCGAACTAGCTCAAGCAAGAATTATAATCATGCCTGGTGCTGGAATCACTAAGGATAATTTAAAAGCTATTAAAGAAAAATCTGGTGCTAAGGAATTTCATGCCTCAGCGAAAAGGGCAAAAAAATTTCTCAAACGCTCAACTGATGTCAAAATTGGAAGTGGGACTGACTTTTGTGTCATGGTAACTGATGAAGAATTGGTGAGAGAACTGGTCAATATTCTGAAAGAAAATAGATGACAATCTGAGATTTTTATGAATTTGTACCAATAAAGAACTTTTTTACACATTAAACATGTGAATATTATTAATTAGGTTTCTTAATTGCGACTCCTATTTATCAGTCATAATTTGATATGGCCTACTTAATAAGTTCATCATCTCTCAGGATTTTATCTAATACGCTTTGTTAAATCGAGCAAAGTTTGATGGCGATTCAACGATAAATTTGTACCAAAGATTGACATTAAAAACTATTGATTGATATGCGCGATGAATTATAAGGCACGTTTAAACTTACACGCAGGTTTAAATATTATATTTTATGATTTGAATTCGTACACAGAAAAAACCTTTGATTTTGACGAAAGTCGGAATTTATATAGGGTAGGAGGGTGGGAGGGGGGGGGGGGTGCCAACCAGTGGGGAAAAGGTGATTTTCCTTATATCATGGCAATTATTTAACAATTTTAGTTCTACTTTGCATTAAATAAATCTATTTTGTCAGAGAGATAGTGTTACTTACTAAAATCTTGAAAATTGACGTTGTAAGAAAAAAATTATACAGAAAACAGTTTGTACCACGAAAGAATGGAAGTTTCGCTAACAGAAATATAAAGTTTTCAACTTTATTGACAATACTTGCAGTATAAAAATTTGATATTTTGACAGATAAAACAATATCACGCAATTGAATTATATTAATTAGACGTAATTCAAGCCCAATATATATTAAATCTCATAGATAAGTGAGGCTTGGTCAGGGGGGCAGACACGACGAAAATAATATTGACAAGTGCTTAGGTGAAACCATGGACATAGGAAACAAGGGACTTTGCATGCTATTGCGGGGGTGATGCAATGAGGGGGGAGGTCCGCCACCTTTTGATGTCCCGCGACAAACATGGCAGCGCTCACATGTTTATATTTTCATGCACAGTTTGTCGGCAATAATGCCCGTGCGCATAATCAAATGGCACATCGTAAGATGGTGGCTCTCCCCACTCATGGAATTCTCCCCCCTCCCGTGGATTCAACCCCGCTCGCCAAGTTAGGATGGCATGCCTAGTCCCGTGTTTCCTATGTCCATGGGTGAAACACGTGTCACAAGTTTCGTCGATAAATGATCGGCAATGTAGAACAGCAGCTTATCTTGTGTACTACATATAAGAAACCATGGACCATGGATATAGGTAACACGGGACTAGGCATGCCATCCTAACTTGGGCGAGCGGGGTTGAATCCACAGGAGGCGGGAGAATTCCATGAGTGGAGAGAGCCGCCACCTACGATGTGCCATTTGATTATGCGCACGAGCATTTTTGGCGACAAACTGTGCATGAAAATATAAACATGTGCGCGCTGCCTTGTTTTTTTGCGGGACATCAAAAGGTGGCGGACCTACCCTCTCATTGCATCACCCCCGCAATGGCATGCCTAGTCCCTTGTTTCCTATGTCCATGATAATAATAATATTTAATAGTTTCTTCCATGGACATAGGAATTAAGGGACTAGGCATGCCATTGCGGGGGTGATACAATGAGAGGGGAGGTCCGCCACCTTTTGATATCCCGCGACAAACATGGCAGCGCTCACATTTTTATATTTTAATGCACAGTTTGTCGGCAAAAATGCTCGTGTGCATAATCAAATGGCACATCGTAGGTGGCGGCTCTCTCCACTCATGGAATTCTCCCGCCTCCTGTGGATTCAACCCCGCTCGACCAAGTTAGGATGGCATGCCTAGTCCCGTGTTTCCTATGTGCATGATTATTATCAATCCGGTCTGTATGCAGTTTTCTTGTATTGGTACAATAGAAACATTGCGTAAATTCCGTTTCTAGTAGAATGTCAACGAATAAGAGGTTATATTACAGCCATCTGTATTTTTATTCAAAATAACTTAGTCTTCTTGTTGGATATCTTTAAAGGCAATTTTTCCAGTACATAAAATACCACAGAAGCAAACCAGCATATTTTCTTATCTTTAAATGTTTTGATTTTCACAAAAAGCTGCAGACGGCTTTGCCCTCAGGTGAGGGGCAAAGCCGACGAAATACAGCACTGATATAAAATATGATATAAAAATATGATATAGAATTATGTAGAACTCGAAATGAAAAATTTCTTTGAATTAGTAACTGAGAGCCTATATGTTTAAATTATTATTAATAA
Source organism: Belonocnema kinseyi (assembly GCF_010883055.1). NCBI lineage: Eukaryota > Metazoa > Arthropoda > Insecta > Hymenoptera > Cynipidae > Belonocnema > Belonocnema kinseyi. Next base: position 67,507,994 of record NC_046658.1, read on the forward strand.
TTATTATTTTTTCCTAATTAAAAAGTTAAATGAAAGCTAAAAATTTAGGAAACTATCGAAACTATCGAGCATTCATATATGAGAAGATAGTAAAGTTATATTAGGTACGTCATATATCCCTCAACTTTCAAACTGCGAAAATGAGGTTTAATTTTTAACCATAATATACTCTACTAAAACGTCAAAAAAAAAACGTTGTTAATATGAGATTTAGAAAATTCATTTTTTCTCAGAGACATAGTACGATATGTCCACTTAATATTTATAATTAAATTCTTAAGTGAAAAGTTTAACAAACCTATAGTTTACAATATTCGGTCGTATTTCATACCTCGAATTAAATAACTTATTCACAAATTAATTGACTTTCGAGTAATATTCCGATAGTCAATGTTAAGGTTAAACTTGTTTTTGAAAATCGTTATCTCTTAAATTGAACTTAGATTAGCTTTATAAAATGTGTATTACGCAGTTGGCATTTTTTCACTTGTAGCAATGCAAAAAAGAACATGACGTGATATACTTCTAACTTTTAATTAGCGTCATTATTTTATTTAATAATTGTAACAACTGTGGGAATGAATTTCGCCGAAAAATGTATTAAAAAACAAGGTTAACACTTACTGAGCCTAACAATAACAATAGTTCAAAAATTGTTTGAAAGTGGCCATGGCGTATTATAGTTCTAGGGCGTAGAGTTATAAACGATAATAATTAGTTTAAGCAAATGTGTTTATCAAATTGTATTAATTACTACCTCGATCTAATTGAAGTGCATAAAAAGTGGAAAATTTAATAAGAAACGGCAAATGTGTAACATTGATATAGGAAAAGATAGTTATACGCAATAATAACTGGTTTAAACAATTATTTTCGTTAATTTTTATAAATCATTAACATTCTAGTCTTATGCGAACAGTAGACGAAAAGTTCCAAATTTCATTATGAATTATGAATGCTCCAGTCGAAGTGAATTGCAGACAAAATGATAATAATTTCAGAAAACACCGCCACTTACTAAAATTATTCAGAAATAATTTTACTAAAAATAATAATAAATTGTTCAAAAAATTATATTTTTTAACTTGAATTAATTATTACCTCAATCTAATTGAAAAGTACAAAATTTCAGAAAAACCGCCACTTTATAGCACTATTCTAAGAGAATATTATTATAAATTTAAAAATTGTTTAAATAACTATTTCTGTTGTAATAAATTGATTATTGCCTCGATTTAACTGAAAAGCTGAAAATAAGTTGGAGAATTCGGAAAAAGCCTTGGTAGAAACAATTTGTATTCTTAAAGCCGCAAAAAAAAATTAGCCCTAATAACTCGCAAAACCCAAATTTTCACTCATATGGATTGTTTGGGACCCTGTGAAAGAGACTTATGGGAGTAATGTTTAAAAAGTAATTATTGATTTGTATTCAATAGCTAATTGTGAAGAGGAAAGACGGGTTTCACTTTGATTCTGAATAAAAATTACAAAAAAGATTCTTTTCCTATGGAAAATAAGTGTTAAACTGCATGGGGTTTGCGGAACCTGGAAGTATAATTTTTTTTCAACAAAAAAAATTCAATTATTTTTTTATGGAATCAAACAAATTTGGAGGCGATATGAATGAAAATTCAAGAGAGTGAAATGCAAGGTGAAATGTGGACCACCCTGCTGAACCTCCTGCGGTGAAAGACATTTTTCAATTCCATTTTGTTGAAAGTAAGCCACCTTGTGATCTAACTCTGTTATGAAAACAGGTATTATTATTTATTGACCGAAGCTGACTTTGAAGCGTTGTCATACTGATTGTATGTATGGTTTCAATTTGCAAAAATTCGACGACGCTATTTAATATATAGAAAATAGATTCTGATTGTGTTTTTTAAATGAAAAGTATTTTAAGGTGTATAAAAAAACTCAAAATCCTATTCAAATTTTAGTCTGGAGTTAATGTTAGAGTCATTCTGACCCTGCGTAAGTGATTAGGGTTAAACGTCTAACCACGTATGCGTCGCATTTCAGAATGACGGAACGCACCCAAGACAGATTGTGGATTAAATTTTGCCAAAAACTTTGAGTACTGATATTTGGAAACCATCGCTATGATTCGGAAAGTGCATTTTAATGAGTCTAAGTGTGATACTTAAAATAAAGAGTGGTTTAGACGATTCAAAAGTTGTGGTACTTCAGTGAAAAGCGACCCCTGCTCTGACATGCCCGCAACTGCCAAATCAAAGCAATGCTCACTGCTTTCTTCAGCCATGAATGGGTTTTACAGTTGTACACCATGAATACGTTGCAAAAGGTCGAACAGTAAACAAAGAGTATTATACCAAGAAATTCTGAAGCGATTAAGTGACGCAGTAAGAAAACGGCTTGATTTTTGGAAAAGTGGCGATTGGGTCCTTCATCACGACAACGCACCTGTCCATTCACGGCAGCTTATTCGGCTTATTATTATAGTAAAATTGTGACAGCCCCCATACAGACCTGACCTGGGTCCCTGTGATTTCTGGATATTTTCCAAACTGAAGGATCCTCTGAAAGGAAGAAGATTTCAACAGTTAGAGGAAGTAAAACAGAATGCGACGAAGGAGCTGTTAGCTATTCCGAAAGGTGAACTTAAGGAGTTCTTTTTAAAGTGGAAGAATCGCTGGAAGAAGGTTCTAAGGGTTCTAAGGCTCCTAAAGGGGAGTACTTTGGCGAGGGGGTATAATCGCCATTTACTAGAAGTAATACTCTTACTCTGGGTACAATTACAAGGTCGGATACTTTCCGGGCAGAGCTAGTAGATTCCAGTGAGTCAAAATTTCTCTTTCTAGAACGTTGTTTGAGCCGGTAATTCGTTGACTACATTAAAAGTTGTCAATGAGGTTGTTATTGCAAATGTTTAATTGTCAACGTAGTTGTTAATATTGTTTTCACAATTTTTATAAAATATTTGTATCTAGAAAGTTTGACTCTTTTTTATGTACGCAAAGATTTTATTATTAATTTTAATATTTTGAAATGTTTCTTAATAACACGTATTTAAAGTCGCAACTATTTTTCAATCGTTTTCAAGAATTTAATAACCCTTGCAGATTAAAATAAATTAATTGTGTAAACTAATGTTTATATCTAATTAGTTTTGATATGCTAACAATGAGATTAGATGAAATTAGACCTATTTTAGTATATTACGAATCCAATTATTGCGTTTATAACTGCTACGTAAAATACTTGTTGTAACAGTAAATTTCTGGGTGCTTCTTAGAAAATGTATTTGATAAACAATAGGCATTACTCTATTTTTCTTGTTGAATTTTACTTACAATTTCAAAATCTACCAAATATTGACATAAAGGGGCGAAAATTGTATAATTTCGTAATTGTGAAATGAGCGCATGCTGGCGTGCGTCTCCCCTACTTCGCGATGATCGAGGTCGTTACCAGGATGGCGCTAAGAAAACTTCCCAAGTTGTAGCAATACGTCTAGTCTAGTATATAACTTCAAACACAGAACAGAGCTTCTCAGTACAAGCTCGTCATTTGTTAGGAGCGAATAGGAATCTTTCATCATGCCAGTTCAAAAGAAGACTCCTGACTTTGCCGAACTTAACGAACTTGCTTCAGAACGGGTAAGAAGAAATAATTATAATCATATACTTTAAAAGCCTTCGTTGAAAAATGAATAGTCTAAAAGAAAATAGCAATTTCGAGTTGACAAATACACCATTAGTGAGCCACTTACGATTATAGTTGTATTCAAAGCAGTATAAAAAGTGATTGATGAGTTAGATTAAGATAAAATGCATTTATTTGCATTTTAGACATTTTAGAGCTGCCAATTTACCCATTAAATTAAAAAAAAAGAGAATCCAACTACTGAAGGGTGGCTTACTGTTTGGTTTTAATACCATATTTTCATTGTTTTCAGCTTTCCTCAATGAGGCTATATAAAATATTGCGTAAAGTTCACTAAATTAAAGTGATGTGGAATAGTGTGATTTCTTTTTGTTTTGTTTTTGGCACTGACTATTATAACGTCGAAGTTTGAAATATGAGATCAGTATTTTGACTTTTGTTTCATAAGCGTCTTTAACTATAATACCATAAAAAAGTGTATTTCATGCTATTATAGTAATCCAGTTGAAAAATATTGTCTGAACTGTTAAATTCATTAATAATAAACAATATTGCCCGTGACATTTCTCAGCGGCTCTTTTGGTTCTAACCCTAACAATAATAATAATAATAATAAATAACTATTATTATGTCCTTGCTGTTAGTGATACTTCTTTGTATAACTGAGCAAGGAGATTCTAAAAATAACATTTGGTGCTTCTCGTATTCAAACTCATATTTAAAATTTTTATTGCTTTGTATCAGTTCAAAATATTTTTACCAAAAAATTGAGAATTTAACAGAAAATTCCCAATACCCATGGTTTTCAAGATTTTCGTTAATTTTTGTATTTGATAGAAATTCAGTACGTGCAGCCAAAAATACAAAACATTTTAAAATAATGTTTTGACAAGTCGTATTTGTTTATTTATTACTTCTAATTACGAACTAAAAATTTCATGTGCGTAAAAAGTAATTTGAAGCTATTAAAGTTAACCTTTCAATTGTTCAAATCTGCCAAAAACTGACAGATTTACTTTTATATGCTGTAAATATTAAATTCGATGGAATTCAAACTTTTAAAAAGTATAAAATACTTTCGCAGAAATTTGAACCCTAAACAACTTTGTACACCTTATACGTACCATTTTCTTAGAGGTTTACGCAAAAATAAAGACTTTTTACTTTTTGACAACAAAATTAGTTCTTGCTGAAAAAATGCTTAAACTAAGCATTTGGTAAAAATATAGTGCGATAGATCCGGGATTCTCCCATTATTATATAATCGTATTAATCTCTATTATCAACATAGAATTCAAAAATGTCAATCAGAAAAAAATCATCTAAAGAAAAACTGATGTTACATTAAGGGCATGTGATACTTATAAAATTATCGATTTTACCAGTGCTAGATTCCCTCGACTTTTTTCTTTCAATAATAAATATTTTGTCATACAAATTTGGGATATGATAGCGAACAAGCTAACGGACGTCTCCGGACTCTTTTTTTGTGGGTTAATTCGAAAAAAGGTAATTTGGCTAAATTTGATGCGCGTGTGTAATTTGAGGTTATGTGTGTTACAGCATCGGTACGGCAGAGACCTGCATTATCGGAATGACATTGGCATAAAATTCTTATTCAGCACAATGCGTTTTTTTTGTTATTATCCCTAAAAAAAGAGACCGGGGACCTCCGTTACAATATTTTATAGCATCTCCGAATTCAGTTTTTAAAAAATTTCATTTTTGTGACGAAAAAAGCCGAGGGAATTGAGCTTGATTTACCACACGACGAAGTATCACATGTCCTTTACTAAAAATTAATTCTATAATAATAATTTCGATACTCTCTTATGAAATGTAAATTCACATAAATTAGCTTTTAAGAAGAAAATTAACAAACTATTATTTATATTTGTTAAATATTTTATTTAAAATTATATCAAGTTGCAATTTTCCCTGGAGAAATACTTTACTTTATTTGATAAATAATAAGCAATAAACAAATCCGACAATACTCAATCAACATCTAAGAAAAAGTATTTTTTCGCAGTTGAATTTTTGTACACTGATTAGTATAATGTGATTTACCGTAACGTTAGCCATAAACAAGTCCCAAACGAGATCAAATCAATTCGACTCTTATATAATTAGTTAGATTATAATGAAAGAATGAATTTACAATCCAGTTTATTGGAAATAATAATAATATATTGAAATTTTAAAATATTTATAATGATATTTGTTAGGCTATTATATTATTTATATTACTTTTCTTTATTGAAAAATATAGCATCAGGAAAATTTATCTATAACTTTCGCCAAAATTTTATATAATTAATCAAGAATTTACAAAGTGTACACTTATCAACACATTCACGTAATCTAATGTAGATATTTTTGTAAATTTGACAGAAAAAATTCTGTTTTCACTTTTTTTATAGTTATATTTTTCCACGTCCTTTCAATCGCTGAATGTTATAAACTTGCACAAAAGACATAAGCTTTTTCAAATACCTACCGCCAATTAAAAAGACAAAAAAAAAATTAAGAGGAAAAACCTACAGGAAAATGTTCAGCTGTATCGCAGTAATCGATTTTCCATATCAAAGTGGCTTCTGCAAATTGCTGAATTTCATACCTATTAATAGAAAATTTATTTTCCTAAATAAAAATGCTAAAATTGATATGTTTAATAATGAATGACGTGTGTATCATCCATTTAAAGTGTGAATCATTGAGGAAAAATTATCATATTGAGATAGTGCGCTAAAGACGATGAGCTTATACTGAATTGCAACACTGGAAAATGAAAAACGGAATTAAAAATTGTAAACAAATAGTAGATAATTCCAGAAGAGCGCGCGTACGGCGCGTGTACGATGTACACCCTTTATCTGAGATTATGGGACTTCAGAAGTAGAATGAAAAAAAAACGGAATGTTAAAAAAATGCCTTGAATATATATGACTCAATGAATTTTAAACTAATCTAAACTCCGGTTCTTAGTTCAAAATTCATGATATAAAAGATTACACTCTAAAACTTTAATATTTAATTCTTTAATCTTTCATCAAAAAAATATTTATACTTTCCTATACTTTATATTAATTTATTTGACATAAAAGAGAATTTCTCTTATTTGAATAAATGAATAGAAATTTTACATTTTAATATAATATTTTATAATATTCGTAATCTATAATGTTAATAAAATTTCGAAGTTTCAAATAAATTATGTTTTGAGAATTACCTCATGATTATTGATTATATCATTTCTCTTAAGAGAACTGATAGCTTGAGCATTTAGTGCGTCTGACGTTTGAAAGGCATATGATTTGAAATATTTCATTCTGGAATCTTACACAGACAATACGTAATCATGTGTACATCGAATTGACTCGTGCCACTGAAAGCCACGCGCGATAACAAATTAGCTACTTTATATACATGTATATGACTAATCAATATTGAATTAACTGATTAAAAGGAGAATTCTGTCTCGAACTGGTTTAATCTTAACCGAATTCAAAAGTTTATCGCCGCTGTTTAACATTTCGACCTTAATATGTATCTACTTAAAAAAAAAACATATTCTTATGGAGAATCTAGTCCAAACATCCGCTTTTACCATTGCAAAATTAAATTCTGTAAATATATAAATTAAACATTTAAAAAACAAATGACTCTTTTAGTATTCTAATACATATTTTGTTCTATTATACCTGTTTCTTCTTCTGATTTTCTAACTACCCGTACCGAGAAATATCCAGGTAATCGTACCGAAAAAATCGATCTAATACTGGTACTGAAATTTCGGTACATGATAGATACAGCGAATTAAAAATGATTTAGTATTCACGTCCACATTTGGAATTGTTAAGAAGCTGAATTTATCTTTTGGTACTTAGGATATATCTGCAAACTAAAGCGGAAATTCCACGACTTATTGTACACAGCACACATACAAACTGTGGAAATATTTCAAAGTACAAAGCTGAAACACTGTCCTGAGAATACCGGATCACTGATAACTAAAGTGAAATGCGGACTTTGTAATTTAGTGCTCCAGCATTTTCCATTCCGATACGTAAACGCTTATGCTAAAACGCATTATTGAGAAATATCGTTAAGCCCAGCAATCCGCAATATTTTGTTATCTGCCTTTGTTGGTTTTTCGTCATTAGATGACAGATATTAATTTCCTAAGTAATCTGTTGGCACTTCCTAGTATTAGGTAATTTCCCGTAGGACTAATCGGTAATGCATATCGCAAGGACTCGTATTACGGAGAGGAGCGCACACTCCCTCCGCCACCGGGGTAGCGACGGGCTATTTTCTTAAAAAAATACGCTTTTTTTTTATTTTTACTTAAAATTATGAATTGTTTAGTATTATTTTCAGTAAAATCTACATTTTCCAATTCATCTCACTCAAACCCACACTCCACCCACCCAACCTCTTGGGTAACCCCCCCCCCCCC
>NC_046658.1:67516092-67526280 GCF_010883055.1 Belonocnema kinseyi
CCCCCCCCCCCCAGTTGGGGTAGCAACCGCTACTTTTCATACGTGATTTGTGCGCCCCTGATTACGGAATGTTCCATATATTACTCATAGCCCATAAGAGAATATAGTGCGTAACTAGCAATATAAATATTTTTATTTTATTTGAAATACAGATGTTTAATTATTCTTTTGAATACAAAGATTTGAAGTATCATGAGTTTTTATGATTTCAGAATGGCGCAAGAATACTTTTCGCCACAGACGATTGGTTCGCTGTTGCCGAGAATCTACTCAAGGTAAGTTACTCCACTTTAGCCACTGAAGGAAGACCTGCTAAACAAATTACCTAATTTTTTAAAATGCTAAATGCAGCAAGAAAGATTTTTTCTTTTTTAGTTAACTTTCATTGTTGATAGAAGTATTTCTTTATATTCAATGTGTATTATGAACGTTTAAATGAACGAACATTTTCCCAGATTGCTTTGTAAACTAGAAACAGTGCAAAAGTATTTATTAGTTTATATTTCAGATAAGGATTTCCAAAAAAATATAATACATTGTTTTTAATTGTTCTTCATACAGTATTTGCAGATAAAATAGAATTGGGAAAAAATATTTCGTATGTTTGAACAATCAGAACTCAAGTGTAAACGTGATATTTTAAAAATATTTTGCGCAATATTTACGGAACAGTATTTTTAAGGAAAAAATATTTCTAGAATAAATTTATGATTCTAGGATGAGGATTCAGTATGGAAAGATAATTTGTATACGACATACGGAAAGTGGATGGACGGCTGGGAAACCCGAAGGAAAAGAATTGCTGGTCATGACTGGGCAGTAATTGCTTTGGGTCGACCTTCTGTTATCAAAGGTGTTTGCGTAGATACTGCTTTCTTTACTGGCAATTACGCACCAAGATTTTCCATTCAAGCCGCACGCTTATCGCCTACAGGTACACTTTGACATACAAATGGAAACATTAATTCACAATTAGAAATTCAATCAATAAATCGATTCAGATCTAAGGAGATTTGGATAAGTCTCGCATCAGACAAGACAATATTTATTTACAAATAACGAAAACATTTGATTTACATATGCATTTTTGTTTGCAATATCTTTCGAAAACATATAGAATCCTTTATTATGTTTGTAATTAAAATCGAACATTTCAAATATCTTGAGAGGAAATAAGACTAACATTTTATTATATTTGGGGAGATTCGTATCTTTTTTATCTTCGTTTCTGATTTCTTCTACTACTACTAAATATTTATATTTATATATTTAACAATTGAAAATAGATATATAAAAAAGTATTGAGTGAATGGACTTTGCAAGGCTGAGCAGAATTAAAGAATTTTTTATCTTATCCCTCGACTGTTATTTTTAGCTTGAAATATATGTGGCGAAACGGTTTAATTTTTGAATTATATGTGAGATACAAAGATTGTTCTGTCAAATTTAATGGTAAATGAAAAAATGTAAATAAACTTTTATATAAAGGTATGTTTGCGCGTATAAGGTTTCCAGTTATTCTTCAGATCATGAAGAAATATCTTAATTATTTATAAATTACCGCGAGCACTTTAAACTTGGTTGACAAATCATACAGCGATAATTCTGGTTTAACTTATATATTGAGTTAAATATAATTATTATATAATTGTAAATTTTTCAAAATTGAATCTTCAGCGCTTCATGTTTAAATGCTTCAACTTTCAGAGCCTAATTTGAAACTTATTTCATTTTTCAATGTTTCAATTCTGAATCAGAAAGTGAGAAAAATGATCATTTTCATTACCGCAGCTTTCTTTCTCAATCTGTAGGGAAATATGAATCCTCAAATAGGTTACATCAATGATGAAATTGTGAAAGAAGTTTTAAATAAAAAAAATTTCAGATGAAAGTGCCTTCCCCAAGCGAATTTCTCAGATCGGTTCTGCGCCAAGCGATGAAGACCTTGAAACCGTGGCTCAAGTTAAAACTGAGGTATGCAATTTAATATAAAAACCAGACAACAAATATCTTTCTTAAATTCTACGATATTCCTGACAACAATATTGCTACTTTCTCTAAAAATTCGTTTATTTTCAACTAAATAAATTAATGAAATGCATTTCATAATATCATTTTCCTTCGTTAATTAATTTGTCTGTACATGAGATATTGGTGAAATAAAAAAAATTTTCAGGAATGGACGACTCTTGTCTCAATGACTGAATTACAACCCGGTTATCCAGAGACGAGCAAAAATTACGTTGCAGTCTCATCCGATGAAAAATGGACTCACTTGAGACTCAACATTTTTCCTGATGGTGGAATTGCGAGATTACGAGTTTATGGTTTCGCCCAACCTGATTGGAACAGTTTGAAATCTGAATCATTGATTGATCTTTTATCAGTTGAAAATGGGGGAATCTGTGTGGGATTCAGTAACGCCCATTATGGCCACCCAAGGAATTTAATTAAACCTGGGAGAGGTGTTAACATGGGCGATGGTTGGGAAACTGCCCGAAAACTTGACAGGCCTCCTGTCATCGAAATCGATGAGAAGGGGATGCTCCAGGTAATTATTTCATACAAAAATCTCAAGCCTTTTAAAAAAATAAAATTGGATAAAAATACTGCAAACAGTTGATAAATACGTTTTTCCCACTATACTAACAATAAAACGCTTGATGTCCGCGGGAAAAAGAATTAATATTGAATGAATAAAATATCGTTCCGAATACGGGTGAAATAATGTTTTCTTCGACGAAGAAAAATATTGCTTGACTCAAGAAAATTTACTAGGTTTAAGAAGCTTCATTTTCTTAACCTAAGTACATTTTCTTAAGACGAGTCTAATTTTGTTCAATCATCATGAAAATATTGTATCGACCTTATTCGCAAAGATAGGTTCTTAATTCAACTCTAATTTTTTCCGTGTAGTCGTCAAATGATGTTTGCAGCGTTTTCAATTTTCATCCAATTGACTGATTGGTGCAATAACGGTGCCCTTGCATTTTTAAAAGTCACTTTTTTCATTTCATCTCTATATACTGCATGTCGAACTACTGTTGATGTCCACGATTTTCTTCTTGTTTTTATTATTTTCGGTCAAAAATTTCGCTAATTATAAAATAATTGTTTTAAATAATACAATGTAATTTAATAATAAAATTCCCTGTCATGTTTCAGTTTTATGGAAATGAGTGGGCCTTGTTCAAATTGGGACACATCGCAGAAGTATCATCGATTCGTATTGATACAATCCATTTCAAGGGTAATTACCCCCATAACGTACAAATCGAAGGAACTTTAGTGTCTCATGGGAAAAATCTTAAGAACGCCACTTGGAGATGTATATTGCCCCCTAAAAAGGTAAGATTGAAAAAAATTAATTAAAATGAAAGTTGATCTTTTACAAGACTTAACATCGGCCATCACAATCAATAACAATTTCAACAATCTTTTAAAAATATATTAAATAACAAGTACAAATGTAGAACTGGTGAGATCGTCTTCTTGAATATTATCTTTATCAATTTAATAAAAGTTATATATGTGTAAATCTCAAATGTGTACAAAATGCTGCTAATAGTATTTAGAAAATTTTCATTGCAAATGTGTAATTTGGGACAGGTGGATGACAGGGCATGTTGTGTACTTTCTTATTTATAATTAAAGAACAAAGTCTTCTAATATTTTGAAACTCTACTAAATTGTGCTGGAATTTGAAGTAAACTTGTTGTCAATCACAAAATAGGATAAATTAACAAAATATAAAAATGTTTCTCTTATTTCAGCTTTCACCAGATAAGGAGCATGATTTTGGATCAGATGAAATTACCAATTCAGGTCCGATCAACTATGTCAGAGTAACAATCGCCCCTGACGGTGGAATCTCGAGGGTAAGATTAATGGGATATGTTCGTCGATACCATAAAAAAGAAAGTCAGGTTTTCTGCGATAAGAGCCGCACAGTGCGGTTAAGGCTTCAAAATGGCGGAAATTAATGGATCGTAACTCTTGATACGAAACTTCCATAACCGTATATTTCCAAAACCTCCATATTGAGAAATAAGGGACTGAACCGACTTAAGCTTCACCAAAAGCTGGAAACTATCATAAGCTCTGACAATAACCTATTCAGATTGTACATATCTGAAAAGCTTTTCTGCAATGAAGTACCATATACCACTCGTATGTGGGAATAAAGAACGACTGATGGAATGAAAATGTAATTATTATTTCGGAATCAAGTATGACTCAAATGGCTAAATTTGTTGACATTTTTACTGCCAATTGTACATAATAATTTTAATTAACTGTAAAAAATAAGCGACTAGGCTAAAAACATTAGGACTGATTCCAGAAAATTGTTGTCGGAAGATGAGAATTTTCACTTAGGCTTTTATTTGTATTTATGTTTGGTAGATATAAGAAATAATTATTATACACTCGGTATTCTATATGTATTATTTTTGTTGAATTTAGAAATAAATTTCAACATAAGTGGTAATGACTGATATTTATTATATATAGCTGCCAGTTTTTGATTTTCTAATTTAAAAAAATCTTTCTTTTAATTATTTTCTTCTGTATTATGTAGAAACGAGTCACGGCATATCATTGAAATGCATATAAAGTCAAACTTTCGAGGTAGGGGTGGCAACAAAATTAATTTTTTTTGTTCAAAAGATTTAATATTTGCAAGAGAAAATCCGAAATAAAATATTCGGTTAAAGTTAATATAAATATTATTCTAACTTCATTATGATACAAATGTACTATTTTTTTCACTGGCGCCAAATGAAGCGTTCAATCTCCTAATACTTTTCTTTAAAAATATTATAAGAAACTTGTGACATATTTATATAGTTATATATAAACTAAAAGATAAAAAATACTGCATGGTTTTAAAAAATATACTTCAGTCCATAAGTGCCAGGCTAATAATCCTAAAGAGGAGAAATGTTAAAATATGAACTCAAACATTATATTCTGGTAATTCGAACCTAATATACAGTATAAAATAATATGAAAAGGGCAGCAGTAGAGAACTGGATAACCAAAATTTTTCAAAAATAGGTCTATTACATGAAAAATTCTTTTAAAATACATTGTACGTTGTGATGAAAAGATTTGTTCGAATTCTCATTTTTTTAAATATGAAGTAATAAAAAAAAATCAAGTCAAATTTTAGTTACTATTTTAGCATAGCATTTTAGCGTAGTAATAATTTTTTTGCTTTTCTTCAGCATCGATATTTCTTGAAATTATTATCGTTTAAAAAAATGATTTCTTGGCACAGTTCTTCCACCAACAATTCGTTTCTCAGTGCGATACCCCGTATTTCGGAAGATAATTTTTATTTGAGTGAAAAATTGAAAACTCTATTTTCAATCGCTACGCAACACTGACTTTCAAAACCTGTGAAATAGTAAACTCGAAATTCCTGGACGATTTATTCGGAATGGGCTAACTTTTTTGACTTAAAAGTTTCTTACCCTCATTCGGACCCAGGCAGAAATATTATATATAGTTTATGTATAGTGTGAAGTATTATATATAAACTGTATATAACTTTTCTGACTAGGGAACTCTATATCTAGGGAGTAAGTTTCTTCTTTTTTTTATTATTTAAACTGAAAATTATATTTTTTATTGCAAACCGCAGTCGAATCTACTCCAATTTGCTTTTCATTTTGATATTGTCAAATACCATTTCCGCTTCCTCCAAGTGGATATATTTTTCTTTATAGTGGAATACTATTTGGTCCTAAATGGCGATTTAGATTTTACAGAACGTTCTTGTTAGTTCTGTACTGCCACACTTCAACTGAAACTTAAATTTATTACTCGATTGTGTAATATGTATTGTAATATGTATTTTATTGTAATATATGTGAAAATTTTACATAGTCTTCCTTCACAGCATGAAATATCGGCGGGATTATTCCATTTACCTCCCAGTATCTCCTAGACACATTCTAGGAATATCGCAAGTATGATGATATCCCAATTCTATAATTTGTTATATTCCTGGAAAGTCCGATATATAAAATGCAAATTATATGAACTTTCAATCCTATATAAATAAAGTAACTCATCATTTAACAGTATTAGCTATTTGTCGAAGATTTTGTACAAAGTACCGTATTATAAAAAGGACATGTATTTCGGGTAACTTCATGCGTAGTCCCTAAATCATAATGGTCAATTCAGTTAGCCATTGACATTTAAGGGATATTGTATATATACGGGCGTTTTCATGGAATGTTTAATTATTCTTTCATCGTGATCTTATCGGCAAAAATAAATTAAAAATGCAAGTTCTATTGCATGAAAATTTACAGACCGACTTCCTGAAATTGGAACAAAAGCTTACAGTTATAACAGACACTCTCATAAAAAGATATAACATATAATAATTGGAGAAAATCCCAAAAACACACCTGCGTAATATTCATCGCCAGCCACAAACTGAATGATGTGCCTGCTCACACATTTTCTTTGTAATGTTTGAAAATTCGGAGAAAAAGCATGTTGTAGAGCACAGGATACTGAAATTTCATATATTTGACATTGCGCTTAAGTGCAGTTTCCCTTTTCACTGAGAGACAGACGCTGCCCTTATGGACTTTCTAAAAATAGTTTGTGTACAAGAAAGAAGTGGTAAATAATTATTGAACTAAAGATTTCAGTGTTTAATCAAATTATCCATATAACCGCGTTTATATAATAAAATATATACTTCTACTGTATTTCTTAAAGTGACTGGTGCTTATTGTTACTACAATTACATGGAAGATTTTCATTTGCTTGTTATTATTGTTTTCTTTTCAATAAAGAACTATATATCTTTTTACCAAATACTTAATGTGTGTGGAGGAACACGGTAAAAATAAACTTTAATTCTAATATTATTTTCAGGGTACCATATACCTTCAACAAAAATTAGTCCTGATAGTTTTAATGGTACCACTTCACAAGCTATCCCTTCCCTCGGACTCGGGGTATGAAACGTCATCTACTGTCAATTATTTTTACAATTTTGCGGAAAAAACCATCGACAAGTTTCGTACCCCAACTGCGAGATAGATGAAACACAATTTTCAAATTACCGGCAACAAAATTGATTTCAGAGTTTTTTTGTGTAAACTTCAAAGTAATTTATTTTAAATTTGATCAAATAATAAATTAATTATATTATTTTAAAATAACTTGTATTATTGTTAAACAAAAATAATATAAATTGAAGGGCCATTCACTCTCGAATAAAGGAGTTTTAGCGTTTGAAATCTGTATGAAATCACACGCAGAAAAATGGATGGTCAAAGTTAGAGAGTCAAAATTTAGTGAGCCAGGCAGTCCTTCTACATGGTCGAACGGTCCTTCCAAAATTTTTTCGACATAGTTAAAAATACTCCCATTTTATAGCCAGTCTGACTTTTATGAAAACATCAGACTCAGTATCAGGGATAACTAATATATTATTTTCGGAATGGTCCATACGAACATCTTGTTTTCACTCATTTCGATCATCCATGAAGGAGCAGATAAGCTTGATTTTTGCGCGTCAATCATGCGCGTACAAATTTAAAGGTCACCTGGTCACCATGCAGTGCTGCTCTCCGTGGAGACAAGAAAGCTTTTACCCTCTAGTATTCCTGTGTAAAGTGCGTGCATCTGTTGAGGATTTAATTAAACGATCTTATTCTGTAAGTACCTATTTTAAATAAGCAAACAATTATTTTTTAAATTTAAAATTGAACTATTTGGTTAAAAATAAACTTTTTGGCTAAGCTTTCATATTTTCGAGTTAAAAATTCTATTCTTTTAAATACAAAACTGATCTTTTTATCTTTAAAATTGAACAAATTGGTAATTCGTCTGTTTTGGTCGAGAATTCATCTTTTTGGTTAAAAATTTGATAACTTTGTTAATAATTCGTTTTTATTATTAAAATTTGGTTTATCAGAAAATTTTACTATTCCACGTTTGGTTAAAACTTTATCATATATATTTTGTTAAAAAGTTGTATTTTGGATGGAAAATTATCGTTCTTGTTGATAGTTCTACTTCTTGATGGAGAATCTGGTTAAAAATTAATTTTTTTGCTGAAGCTTCATCTATGGTAAAAATTTAACTATTTTGATCAAAATTTGTTTCATGTTTTGTTGAAAATTAATCTTTTAAATTGACAATTAGACTATTCCATTTTTGGTAAAAAAGTGGTTTTTTTTTTTTATTTGAAAGTCGAAATTTTTTATTGAAAATTCACGCGTTGCATTTTTAATTAACTATTAACTATTCTATGTTTGATTAAAATTTTATTCCGTGTACTGTATGAGATAAAAATTCAACTACTGAGTAGAAAATTCATGTATTTTGTACAAATCAGATTTTTGGGCAAAAAACTGACATCGGTAGAAAACAAGATTCAATAGAGTTGTAAGAGTTAAAGTTTACTTAGAAATCGATGTAAAGAATACATTTTGTTCCTTTCTGGGAATCACTTTTGATAAAAATTGAACTTTTTGGTTGAAAATTCATATATTTGGTTAAAACTTCGTCTTTTCGGATAGAAAATTATTCTTGTTTGTGGATAGTTTAACTTTTTGGTTAAGAATCTTGTTTAATATTGATAATTTTTTATTTAAAATTGTCCTTTTTGTTGAAGATTCATCTTTTCTGATTTAAAAATCCACTGTTTCCCAAAACATTTAACTTTCTACCATAAAAACGTTACTTTTATCTGAATAACAAAAAATGATTGAATGATTGTTATGATAATTTATTATTTACTTTTTTCTAGGGAATATTTTTTGGGAGGGATCAGAAAGCAGAAAATCAGCTGGCAAGCGACGTTTGTAAACATTTAAGTATTGTAGTTTCTTAATTTAAAAATTAAGCGTTTAGTATTACTTTTTAGATTAAAACCCTTAAACGGCCAAAACGCCACTACCGGGACACTGCTTTTCAACGGCCAATAACTAAGACTATTCGACACTAGAAAAAATTGAGACCCATATATTTTTATTGCTTAAGATCTCCTCTTTCCAACGGTACCAATGAAATTTCTCAAAAAATTTATTTATTATCCCAAAATGCAGTTTAAACAAAAAAAATCGTGATTTTACGTGCCTATTTTTTTTTGTGAACCATTTTCCAAAGCTTTTCGAGTCTGTAATTAACCTGGAATCTCACTAACGGGTGGAATAAATGTCTAAAATTTAAGAATTTATGGTTCAAAGATCGATTTTTTGTTTTAGTATTTTCAAAAGGGCGTCTTAATGGCAAAATTTTTGTGAAAACATTCATGAATTTTTTTACAATAAACGATGCGCTTTTCGGAAAAATCATCAAGAATAAAAAGTTCTTGTAATCAGCCAAGGAATACGCCTGAATTTTTTCGAAGCGTTTTGAGTACAATTTTGGATTTTGCATATGAACAATTTTTGCAAAATTCAAAATTTTGCTCAAAACGCTCCGGATAAATTCAGGCGTATTCCTCAGCTGATTACAAGAACTTTTTATTCTTGATAAATTTTCCGAAAAGCGCATAGTTTTTCAATAAAAACTTTCCAACAACTCCGTAACCTTTATTGCACTCTGACATCAAACCACACCTTCGCCGCATTGTCATCCTGGGAATTTTCGAGTACACCCAGCAATAGATGTTTATTTTATAAATAAATTATATGAACAAATTCACATTTTGGAAAAATGTTGCCAAGCATCACTAATCGTTTATTTTATAAACGAATGTACATTGCAGATATTTATGGTCAGAAAGAAATCGTTTTTCTATTATTATTTTTCAAACTATATTGACAATGACTTGCCTAGTAGAACAATACAATTTATAAAATTTATAAAAAATTTAAAGGAAAAAAAAGACATTCTATATATTACAATAAGTATAAGAATCGGGGTGCTTTTTCTCGTGAGTCCCCTTGCCTCTCACGAATCAGAGTTCTATATTACTATGAGTTTTTCAACCGTTTATGGCAATGTTTCTTACTCGAACTCTTGCCGAACAATACAATTTATAAAATTTATAAACAATTTTAAGGAAAAAATAGACATTCTATATATTACAATAAGGATTTGGCCTAAAAACGGCCAAAATGTGCATTTGTTTATATAATTTGTTTATAAATAAACAAATATTGATAGGTGGCAAATTTTTTTTCAGAAAACATCACTGGCAAC
>NC_046658.1:67526380-67527409 GCF_010883055.1 Belonocnema kinseyi
TATACCGGGAGAGCCCCGTGCAAAATGATCAAATAAAAAATCCAACTCTAACCAAAAATGCCTTCGACATATTGGGCAGTATAAGCCTGTGACAACATTTCGTCACAGAAATGTTTTATATAAGGCTAAAGTCATTTCATTGCTGAGAGGACTGTCAGAGATGTTTTTTACTGTATTAGTTTGTGGTGTGTGCCTTACTGGAAGAAATTTATCAACTTTTAATTTTTTTTTAGTGCAAAGATCTTTAATTTGTTGGGATTGGTCAAATGATATGCGGTCCAATGTAGACTAAATGTCAAATCTAAGATTTTTTCAAGGAAAAAGTGAAGTTTTGATAATATTTCGGGGGTAGTGTGCGAGACAATTTTGGTGTTTTGTATTTTTTCTTTCAAGAGAAGCAAACTTATATTATGTAGAATTTATTTGGATTTACATATTCCCAAATGGTTCTTCAATTGTAAGAATTTTGGGATGATGTTGTTGTCACTTCACCGCTTCAAAAAAGATCAAGATGTTAGTAGCTTACCTTGAGAAGTCCCGAGCTCACTAAAGTTGTTAGTTTTACTAAGAGAACTCTCCCCGTAAAGTTCTTTAATAATAGTACCGAACAAATAGGAAGAATTCTCAAAAACACACTATCCAAGCCATATTTAAACCACTTGCGAAAATAGGACAAATTCTAAACAACCCTGAAGACAAAAAGACACCTCTCAGTGATCCGAGCGTACATAAAATCCCTCGTTCTTGTAGCAAAGTTTATATTGCCGAAACGGCGATAGCTGTTATTGTGCCCGCGATACGGGCAGATTTTTTAATATTTGATTATATTTATGGGTTCTAAGTGTTTACTATGATTCTTTAATTGAATGTATTAAAATATTATTTTGTTATGATTGCTTAATTGACATGGTGCAGTTGCTGCCAATACTCAAAAGTGGTTATTTCACTGAATCAATAAGTAACCTTTCACTGATTGTCAGTGACCCATTTCTAGCTATTTGAATCAGTGAAATTTCACTGATTCAGATT
>NC_046658.1:67527509-67528859 GCF_010883055.1 Belonocnema kinseyi
AAAAAATAAAAAATCTACTCTCACCATTTTCTGAAAAATTTAGTTCTGAATTTAAAAAAAAATTCTAAAATCGGTGCATAATTGCGTTCTAAATGTCATTTTCAACCTCGTTTTCCGATTTCACCCCACTGTGCGACGGTCCGAGAGGATCGAGTCGACTTTCTGAGATTTTCGATTTGGACCTCTTGTTTTAACCTTCTAGAGATAGTCGCTATCCTATTGTTGACCCTCCAATATGGTCTGTCTGCACATTTATATGGCCAAACAGACCTTCCATTTTTCTCCGTGCAAATCATCTGAAATCAGCGGTATCTGAGTGGATCTTTCGAAATGAGTGAAAATCGTGTGAAATCTCTTAAAATATTCGCAAATTGCGAGCGATTCGGTGGGAGTCAGCGAGAGTTAGTTAATTAGTTCCATCAGGGGAAAAAAGTGAGGGTGATGTGAAAACTATGTACGTCGTGCTAACCTCGTCTCGGTACGCGAGAACATAGCGCGACGAGTTGAAGTACATTCATACTTTTCAAAATTTTGAAAATGTTCAGAAAAATAGAAAAAAATATTTATCTGATAGATTAGGAAATTTCATTTAAATTATTCGCTAAATATCAAATATATTTTAAAATGATCTCAGTTTAATTTTTTGATTAGATAAAAATTCAAAAAGTTAGAGCTACTCCAAAATTTGAAAACAAATTTTGTATGAATTTTAGAAATTTTTGTCAAATTTTCTGGTACGCGGCAAAAAGACTTGAAAATTATCCTAATGACATTTTTAATTTGATCAAAATTAAACAAGTTATATGCTTCTTTAACATTTTGAACATTTCCAAGAAAAAGAAAAAATTTTTGTGATAGGTTAAGAAATATCAATCTAAATTTCTACTACATATAAATAATATGTATTTCGAAACCATTCTCATGAAATTTGTTAATTAGACAAAGATTAAAAAAGTTCTTTAATTTAAAAAAATATCCTTTTTTTGTTTTAAATTGACACATTCGTAAAAACCCGTTTTTCGGATTCAGGGGGTCTAAAAACGTGGACATTTGACCAAAACTGGGGGGGGGGGGGTCAAATTTTACACAAATCTAATACTTTCTCTGTTGAGAATGTAAAAAAAGTACATTCACTATTCGAAATTATGATTCAAGTTTCAAAATTTTCTCTTAGCAACATTGATACAGATCAGCTAATGCTAGTGCTGGTTGCGTGAAATGTTTCAGTAAATGAAAAATAATTGATAAAAAATGTGTCTCTTCACTATTCACTTCTTAGTGATACTATTAAAGTTTAGTTTAATCTGATTACTTTATCATTTCCTCTTCATATGACTGGGGTACCAATAA
>NC_046658.1:67528917-67529167 GCF_010883055.1 Belonocnema kinseyi
GGGGGGGGGGGGGGGGGGGGGGTACTGAAGTTCTTAGCTGGAACTGTTTCAAAACGGATTGGTGCCGCTAGAACAATAGAAATTTAAAACTTTTTTTGTATTTTTCTATAAATCTTTGAGGTGAATTTGTTTTGAATCAGTTCTTTTCCTGTAAATCACTTATGATTCTTAATCAAATTTAACGCTAATTACGAAAGTAAGAACGTTATCGGTAGAGCAGGGCCCATTATCTGAAGAAAAAATATATCAA
>NC_046658.1:67529267-67531063 GCF_010883055.1 Belonocnema kinseyi
AATCTGAATCAGTGAAATTTCACTGATTCAAATAGCTAGAAATGGGTCACTGACAATCAGTGAAAGGTTACTTATTGATTCAGTGAAATAACCACTTTTGAGCGTTGGCAACACTGCACCATGTCAATTAAGCAATCATAACAAAATAATATTTTAATACATTCAATTAAAGAATCATAGTAAACACTTTGAACCCATAAATATAATCAAATATTAAAAAAATTGCCCGTATCGCGGGCACAATCTCATCGCGCGCTACGCGCCCGGCTCGCTGCGCTCGCAAGTTTGAGCGCGCTTTAACGAACGCATTCTCATCACGTATCTTGTGCTTCGCACTCGAGTTTATCCCTGAAATTTTATATCATTCCCATAAATGTATATTATTATAATTCGTAACTTGCACTGGTATTAAAACAGACGAAATTTCATTGTCCCGTTTAAAAAAATTTGATAATATTTTTTGCAATTCATTTTGAATTCACCATAAATTATTATTAATTTATCCTAAATTTTTTACATTCTTCTAAATTTACTCAATTCTATTAATTCGATAAAGTGTTTTAAAGTGTTTATTTCATTCATTTGAAGTCTTTAAAACTCACTCTAAATTTGGAGGCAATTGATCAAATTCTTTTAAAGTTTCTTTAATTTTTCCCTAATTTATTTCAAACTCATTTTGGAATTTATTGAATTATGATTGTACAAAATGTAGAACTGATTTATTTTGAAACTGGTTAGTTTAAATAAGTTTTTTTTGGAAATGTTATATTAATTTTTTTAACTAATTAAAAATTGTGCATTTCTATATTTTTTTTAAATATTATATTTATTTTATAAGATATTACCATAAAACTATTCAGCTTCTACGTTTTAAAATTTTTTTAAATGGTGGCGTATCGAATTCTGTGATTCAGAAAGTGCGCTTTAAATACTTTGAATCATAAGGTTTGTTTATTTTTCATGTTTTAAATTTGAAAATATAAAAGAGAAAAAAGCCTTTTTGGAGAATAAAAAAACTGGTGAATTTTGGTATGCTAAAAGTTAAAAAAAACGGCCTGTCATATGAAAAAAATAGGTGAAGGGAATTTTTTAGCTACGTTTTGGAACATACGCCCTTATGAATATTTTAATTTGTCTTATGCCGTTTTTCCAAACATTAAATTTCATTATTTCTGTTATTTTTTACTATTAAAACGAAAACCATGCGTTTTATCAGGAAATTATTTAAAAAAAAAAAATTTTGATTTTTTTGAGTTAAACAACATTTTTCTTATATCTTGCGTCATTTTACCACAAATGTAATTTTTTTATTTTTAATATAATATAATATATAAAAACTACGTGTCCTATAAAAAAGTGATTCATAACAAATTTGTAGATATTTTTTGGGTGCATAATTTTTGTTTATAATTTTTTTCCTACCTTGCATAGTTTGACAACAAAATACAATTTTTTATTAGTTTTTGTTTGATCAAAATTTGAATGATCAATTTTTCGAAAAAATTCAAAAAGTTGTTATGATAATCTTGTAGGGCTTTCGAAAATTATCATTTTACTTTTCAAGTACTATGCCGTCTTACGTCGGATGCCATTCGCTTTTTTGGGCGAAAGGGTATATTTTGCGGATTCCAGATGACTGATGATTTCTGCTTCTGGGATTTTGGAGGGAGCTACTGCAAAATTATGTTCTTTATAATGAGACCCTACTTAGAAGAGACATAAGAAGTCACAGAAACACGAGAGCCTGTATGAAAAAATGCATGGACATAAAAGAAGCTAGAGAAGTATGCCAGGAC
>NC_046658.1:67531163-67535388 GCF_010883055.1 Belonocnema kinseyi
TTGATATATTTTTTCTTCAGATAATGGGCCCTGCTCTACCGATAACGTTCTTACTTTCGTAATTAGCGTTAAATTTGATTAAGAATCATAAGTGATTTACAGAAAAAGAACTGATTCAAAATAAATTCACCTCAAAGATTTATAGAAAAATACAAAAAAAGTTTTAAATTTCTGTTGTTCTAGCGGCACCAATCCGTTTTAAAACAGTTCCAGCTAAGAACTTCAGTACCCCCCCCCCGCCCACCCCCTTAGGGGTTGACGCAATTCTTGACAAGGATGGAACCAATTATTGGTACCCCAGTCATATGAAGAGGAAATGATAAAGTAATCAGATTAAACTAAACTTTAATAGTATCACTAAGAAGTGAATAGTGAAGAGACACATTTTGTATCAATTATTTTTCATTTATAAACAAATAGTCTGTCTTAAATTACTTAAATAAAAGCATCTATCTAGTTCAAATAGCTTGTGATCCTCGGCTTCTTTTGACAGCTTCAGCAGAATTAGTAGAATCGGTATTTTTCGAAAATGGATTTTCTTTTTTGTTAGTGTCTAGCTTTTAACTTCCTTTTTCTAGCAACTCCTTTTGCAGAATCATTAGGATCGTTAATATTCAAAGATTGATTTTTTTAGATGTTAGTCTCTTCAGTTTCTAATTTCTTTATATTTCTATCTCCTTTGGCTTTTTCTGAAATTTCTCTTCGCCGTTTTCGTTCTTGCTTTTTGGCTTCCTTAGTTTTAACTTATCTTCTTTCAATTAAATTTTTCTAATTCCTCATATCTCCATGCCTGAGATGTTAAAGCATAGGTGACTTTGTCCTTCATTTGCCTTCTTTTTCGTTTTTAAATTAGATAATAACGCAAATAATCTTGTATGTTTCTGTTTTTTGCACATTTTAAAGTAATTTCTTGTACATGTCAGGGTGAAATCGCTTTGCAATTCAAATCTATAGGTTCTTATAATGTTTTATTAATTGCATACTTACCTGAAAACTGATAACAAAACACTTATTTTCTCACTACACCATTTAAATCAGTCTTATTGTTATTTAGCACATTTTCAGAAGTGTTTAAAATGACATCCGAAGATTCTTTTTCTAAATGTAAATCACGCAGACATTTTTCTTTGACGGACTATTGGAGAGTGATGCATTAGACTGATTTTTGGTTGAGTCTACATCGCTAAGTTTCGAATTTACCCTTATTTCTAAATAACAGACATCTCACTATATAATTACTTACATAATTCTTTTAAATGCAGCGCTAGTAATTTACTTTAAAATTTCCTTTTTACATTTATTTCGGTCTTTTATTCTAACTTTTACAAAACAACAAACAGGGGGTGCAGGGGGGTGCCAAGAATTGCATACAGTGGTTTAGATTGGAAATTCAATGGCACCCCTTATTATTTATATTAAATAAATTATAGTTAAATGTTAGTTATTTTTTTATTAACAGTTTTAACATTTCCTCGAAATGTGCTCTTATTATTTCATAAAATTCAGAGAAAGGTACCAACAATTGAAGGGGTGCCAAGAATTGGTGTTCTTACCCAACTTTCTTAAAAAATTGAAAATCTGCGGCATCTTAGCCGGAAAAAAATGTCCCTCTCCATTTTCTCGAAACATACTTTTTTGTATCAATCTGACAATTCAATAGCTAGATAGCTGCTTCTTACTTTTTTTAAATTGAAATTTAAATCTTTTTTACCAGCGTCCAAAGTTGAAAACGTGCGCTATATTTTTCTGTTCACAACAAATGGAAAATAGGTGGATGGGTATAATTTGGTTGTTGGCGGGAAAGCAGAAGAAAAAACTTATGAGCCATGACTAATTTGACTTTCTGCGATTAACGAATTTAATGTAGATACTTCTTTCTGCATTCCGTCAAGCGAGATGAAACTTCCTTCGCATTATCGGACTTTTCTCCGTCAGTTTGATATAGTTTCGACATCGTCTGGAATTTCGAGACTGAAAGACCAGATTTTTGCATTACGTCATAAATATCGCGTTACCCATGTCCGCTGCAGTTTGTACTTTTAGAGGAAAAATTGTTTTTTTAAGATTTTTCGAAGATCCAGGTTGTACTTATGCCTGCGCTTGGACGATGGCTGTAAGATGAATATATTAAGAGCTTCTCTTATAAAAATACGCACTCCAATTAGGGTGGTGTTTTTATAACAGCTTTTACAACGAACAATTTTGCTCTCTTAAATTTTTTCTTATCGCTTCATTTTCGACAAAAAGTACGTATTTTGATTTTTTTAAATGGATTTTTTTTCAGAAACGGCTCCGGTGAAGATTACATTTTTTATCAAAAAAAAGTTATAAGACATCCCAGATACAAAATCAAAAGAAAAATGATTGGTATTGATACATTTGGGTTGATTTCTTTTTAACGGAACCGAGGGCCGTTCTGCAGCACGTAGCAAAATTTAATGGAATTCTCTGCAATATTTACTATTTTAGTAGACGTTATTTGATTTCATTTCCCCAAATTTCAATGTGCTATTTTGTTAAGTTTAAAAATAAGAAGACGAAGAGAAATACATGCAAGATACGGCAATGACGTGTTTCTTTGTATTAAAGTGAAGAAACTTTAAATTGTACATGTGCTCCTTTTCTGGAAGAAATGTGCAATCATAGCTAATATTTAAAAAACCTGTTTTTCAAATATTCTCAAAAAATACTAACAAAATGCTAACAAGTAAAAATGATCTTAGTACCTCCTATTTCTCACCTTTCTCTTTCTACCGTCGCAATAGGTAAGTAAAAATTCCCGAGATCTCGCTTTTCGGATACTGTGACGACGCGCGAAAAACCCAAGATTTTCCGATATGATACCGAGGCAGTCTCGTATATCGAATTACACGAATGATTCACGCTGTTCGATGGTCATCAACAAGTACATCATTTTGGAAAAATATACTCCGGAACGATTAAAGAATAAGGAATAATGTAGAATATTAAATAATAATCAAGCATTCAGAGGATAAATTTACTATAAATGTCTGTTCTTTCTTCTACACTTTCAAAATTTCAAATACGAAATATCAAACTGATGCAAGATCTCAAATATTTGCTAAAATGCTATTGGGTTTGTCAGATGCAATTTTGTAAATGAAAAACATTGTTACAAACGATAGGGAAATTCCCAAGTACTCGATTTGCTACTAGTAAGAGGAAGAGGCTTTTTAAAACCAAAGTATGAACTTTACCATTTACCAAATAAGTAAAGTATTTTGAACTATTCCAATGAATTCAAATTTATTTGCTGTATTACTTTAAAATATTCCAGATATTACAAGTATCATAGTGGAATCTACACAGGAATGATCCTAGCAGGTTTATTATTCAATATAGTCAGGAGGTATCGAATAAATAATTGTATGTAGACCTATTACCAATGCTTTTACAGATTTTGAAAGAAAAAAGTTATTGCAAATATTATTTGTTACATAAGCCATAGTTTCTCATTGATAATTTATTATTAAATATCATGAACAATTTTTCGGAATCAGGCGAAGATTATTTGTTAGAGCAATCATGAAAGGGGCTGCAAAAAAATTCAGCCGTTTTGAATGATATTTGTTTGAAATAAGCTTATTTCATTATAGCAATGCATTTGGGATGCGTAATTCTTCGAAAATAAACAACTCCCTTAAGCAACCTCTGAATATTAATCGATTT
The DNA here is from genome assembly GCF_010883055.1 of Belonocnema kinseyi. Classification (NCBI taxonomy): domain Eukaryota; kingdom Metazoa; phylum Arthropoda; class Insecta; order Hymenoptera; family Cynipidae; genus Belonocnema; species Belonocnema kinseyi. Next base: position 67,534,854 of record NC_046658.1, read on the forward strand.
TGCTCAAATTTTTACAGAGATTTTTTTCCTTGATACTCTTTGAGAATCCGAGTGGTCTCGCGTGCAATTCAAAAATTGTTTTTTTCTTTGCATCGCCCTCTTGGCAACTGCCTGGAAACTTGATGCATATCACTTTTAATTGAAACTGATACAAACGAAAAATTTATGTAGGTATTCACACTCAATTTTTAGATTTCATAAAGTAATAAGCCGCCAACTGGGATGATTACACAGCCACACAAAAAAAAGTGTGCGGATCTGGTATTCCTATAGAACACGTATTCCTATGGATTTTGGGACGCTGAATGCAAATTCGGCATCAAAAATCACCCATTACGTCATGGTTGAGACATAACCTCAAAAAATGACGAAAAATCATGCACTGAGGCAAATAAATTTCAAAATAATGCCAGTTATGCAAATTTTCACTTCGAAAACATGTCGACAACTGTGAAGGATCAACCCTTGCCTGATATCAACTTATTTAAAATAACTTTACCCAACAGAACCTGACCTCACCTAACCTGAATTAACA
>NC_046658.1:67535488-67546459 GCF_010883055.1 Belonocnema kinseyi
CATGATTTTTCGTCATTTTTTGAGGTTATGGCTCAACCATGACGTGATGGATGATTTTTGATACCGAATTTGAATTCAGCGCCCCAAAATCCATAGGAATACCTGTGTCTTGTTACCAGATCCGCATACTTTTTTTTGTGTGGCTGTGTTATGGATGATTCTCCTTACAGGTTAAGTGTGACTCGTTCGGTTCTAGCCTCGTTATACTACTGGTAATCAGAGAATTTATAATATGGTAAGGGTAAGTAAGGGATGTTTATGAGAAGCGATAGACCTGTGATCAATTTAGAAGTCACATGCTGCTCATTGAAATAACACTCGTCCCAGAACATCACTTCGACACAATAGCTGATCAATTTCTCTACAGCACTCATCCCAGCTGAAGAGCTACACATAGCCATCGTACATAACGATTCACACATGAACACTTGAACTGACTAACAAAACTTTACTTTTCACTCCAACCACATCCACTAAATAACGCATTCCACGAGGGCCCACGAGCATCCAAAGCCGTGTTGACATTCTTCGTCACACATTTGGTATAAAAAATTTTCCTCCACACTTCCCTGTCCTAGCATACATATTTTGCATCCTTTACATCCATACGTCTGTTCACGATGCGAGCTCTTATGTTTCTATAGCTTTTTATATCTTTTCGCTTGAGAGTAATAGCTCCTACACAGCCGATAATCTTTCTGCCCTCGATTATACGACTTTATATCCCGGTGTATTTTTGTTTTTACTGGGGTAGCTGCGGCCACCTTTCCCTTTTTTGAAAATTATTAACTGAAACTGTTATGGCCCGGACACGAAAGACACACCCTTACAGACGGAGGATTAATTTAAAAGTAGATTATTTTGACCCTTCCACATCCTTCAATTTGGTGACCATATACGATTTACTGGTGTATGTCTGTACTTTAAATGAAATCAATGTGGTGCATGTTGACGTGTGGGTTTTTGAAAAAAACTCTTTTTTTCCTGAGAAATCGCTTTTGTATCCATATTTGAAATCAGTGGCCCGTGAAACTCCTACGGCCCCAATTTTACAAAAATTGCATAAATTGTTGGAGTTATAGACCACCATCTTGGATCACTTATCTTGAATTTTGAGCATCATATTTAGAATCAGTGACCCGTTTAGAGACCTCCTGATTCTGAAGAGCAGGTTTTTTCGAATGTGTCTGTTCGTTCGATGTGTCTGTAGATTTTTAGTTTGCTAGCACGTTAACTTTCGAAAAAATGATAGATCGGATTGGGATTGGCCTTTGGTATATTTTTCCAAAAATTTGATTTTTTTGTTGTCAATGGAAATAAAACTCTAGTCTAGTCCCCGGGCAGCGTAGTTGAATATGGTTCCTTCAAGCGTAAATATTGCAATTTGAGCATGAAATTATTTCAAGTCCACTTTCTTCTGTACATGACTTTAAAAAGTGTCAAAAAGCTATTTTTAAGAAAAAAATGTAAAGCATTATTTTTTTAAATCAATTTTTATTTTCAAACATTAGGAGATTCAAGTGTAATTGCAATGACAGTTGATTTCACAATTTAACAAAACAAACAATTAACTTTATTTAATGCGAAGTATTAAAGATTGCCAATGCGGGGGTGTGACTCGGTTCACAGTCAAGTGATTACTGTCTTTTATGAGAACGTAACCGCCGAAGGGTGAAATGACTCAGCGTCCTTGATAGAAGAAAAAGAAAAGGCCTGAGGGCTGTCGCCTTCTAAACGGTCGAAAGACAAAATACCTAAGTTTAGGATTTTTCGTGGAGGTCCAGAAAAGCGAGTGTAAACATGGAATAATGACGATTAAAATTACGATTTGACCACACAACTTCCCCCTGCTAGTAATTGACTGATAAAGAAACATGTAGGACATTTTCAATTCGTTGATCACGATACAGTATACTTATTTAAAAAATTCACACATTTTATTATCAAAAAAACATTTCTTTACGTGTTTAAACAAAATTATTAGGATTCAAGTATTACTATTCTAATAGCATTCACACATTTTATTATCAAATAAACGAGTTAAAACAAACAAAAAATGTCACTGTACATGGAATAATCAGAATTAAAACTACGATTTGACCCGACAGCTACCCCCTGCTAGTGATTGACTGATAAAGAAAATTGTAGGAGATTTTCAATTCGTTGATCACGATACAGTATACTTATTTAAAAAATTCAATCATTTTATTATTAACAAAAAACATTTCTTTACGTGGTTAAACAAAATTATTAGGATTCAAGTATAAATATTCTAATAGCATTCACAATTAAAATTACAATTTGACCCCACAGCCACCCCCTGCTAGTGATTGACTGATAAAGAAAAATGTAGGACATTTTCAATTCGTTGATCACGATACAGTATACTTATTTTAAAAATATAATATACATTAGTAGCTAATCTCTCTCTTTTTGGCTCACTCTTTGTTTCTAGGCGAACAATTGTAAATAATTTTTTCCTTCTTTAATATTCCATTCCCACAGCATACTTGCATACAAATAAAAAACGAGGACAGAATTAAAACTGATATCTTTGGCGAAACACTGCAAATTACACTGTACTTTTTAATAATTTTTGAATCACACAAGAAACACTAAGGACAACCAGCCTGAAATCGATCAGGGAATCTGACTTGTCTGCCAGATCTGATTTTAGCTACTGACGAGTTTGGTGCTTTTTCTTAGACGTCACGTGTCGGTTCCTCCCCACTTGACTTGGGTTCTCCGTGCTGCTGCGTTTCCTCTTCCTTGATGGCGTATGCTGGTTTCAACCTGTCGATTGATACAGTGACGTTTTTCCCTTCATGACCACTTTGAATGTTTTTTCGGAACGGCTGGCGACTTCAAAGGATTCTCAAAGACAAAAGCTTGTCTTTTTCCGTGGCGATTTCCGGGCGCTAGTTTTAAATTCTGGAAGTGTCTCCTTATGTCTTCCACGAACTGTGTTGTCACCTGGAAATCTGTTCCTGTGCGAAAAGCGAAAAATTCACCTGGCAATCGTAAAGATTCGCCGAAGAACAATTCTGCTGACGCTGATTTGAGATCATCGCACCACGCCGCTCTGATTTCTAGTAGAACGATGGGAAGCGTTTCTGTCCACCTTTCATCTGCGTGACATTTTATCTCTGCTTTGAATTGTCTGTGGAAACGTTCTACGAGACAGTTTGCTGCTGGATGATAGGCTGTGGTATAGAAATGTTGAGTTCTCAGTAAGGTGTTCAATTTCTTAAACAGAGGGGACTCAAATTGTCTACCCTGGTCTGTCGTGATGCGTAAGGATCCAAAGAACTCCAAACCTGGCGATCCACTGGTTGAAAAATGGTTGGGTGTCGCTATCAGCATTGATTTTTTCTACTGGATAGGCTCCTGGCCAGCGTGAAAAACGATCAACGATCGTCAGATAATTCTGATAGCCGTCAGAGGAAGGCAAGGTTCGACGAGGTCATATGGAAGTGACCTTCTTGACGGTGGTGAAAATGGACCTACCGGCGACGTGACGTAATGAGATACTTTGGATTTTTGGCATTGTATACAGGCCCGTGCCCATTGTCTGCAATCGGCCTTGATGGTCGGCCAAATGTACCGTTCAATTACGAGTTTCGTCGTAGCCTTGATTCCTGAATGCGTCTAGTGAGTTAAAGGCTGTTCGTCGGAAAGGTTCACTGACGAATGTTCGAGCTGTGGAGGTGGAAACATCGCAGTACAGAATAATATCTGTTCCTGGAAGTGATGCCTGTTTTAATTGCAGAGCTGTCCTTGGCTGACGATGATCTTTGAGTTCTCGGTCTGTCTTCTGTGATTCTGCGAGTACTGAGAAATCAATCCCGTTCAAAGTGGCTTCGATCCGGGAATGGGTGTCGGCCATAATATTGTCACTTCCTGAGATTTGTCTGATATATTGGCGGTGAATTGTCCAATGAAATTCAGGTGTCGGAATTGGCTAGGAGAGCACTTGTCCCATTTTTGTTGGAACGCAAATGTGATTGACTTCTGGTCGGTGAAAATGGTGAAGTCTGGACCTTCAACAATATGTCGAAAAAATTTTACTTCCATGTACATTTCCAGCAATTCGCGGTCATAGGATCCGTACACCCTCTCGGTTTTAGTGAGCTTCTTGGATAAGAAAGCAAGGGATTGCCTTTCGTTTCCGACTCGTTGTTGGAGAGCTGCAGTAGGTCGTTTAGTGGAGCTTGTTGCTCTGCTGCGTTTGGGTTCGCCAGTCCGTGAAAATTGATGGTACCCAAAAAACGGCGAAAATGTTTTGCAGTTTGGAGCTGAGGAAAAGTAAAAATGGTTTCGACTTTTTCTGAAAGTGGCTTGATTCCCGGTGTCACCTTATGTCTTAGGAACTTGACAGACAAGCTCCCATGTGCATTTTGCGGGATTAATTAGGATACCGTAATTTCGCAGCCCATCAAAAACTTGACAAAGATGCTGCAGGTGTTCCTCCTCCGATGGTGATACGATTAGGATGTCGTCGATGTATACATAGAGGAAATCGAGCCCTCTGCACACCTCATCCATAAATCTCTGACAAGTATGTGCTGCGTTGCGGAGTCCAAATGACATGAAGGCAAATTCGAATAATTCGAAAGGTGTCGTGGTGGCTATCTTAGGGATGTCTTCTATCGCAAAAGGGATTTGATGGTAAGCCCTGACAAGCTCAATGGTGGAAAAACCTTTTTGCGGTAGAGGGCGTGAGAAAAATCATGTAGATGTGGTACAGGGTACTTTTCTAGTACAGTCCTCGAATGCAACCTCCTATAGTGACCACAAGGTCTCCACTGACCCCCTTTCTTTGGCATCATGTGAAGAGGTGATGTGAAGCTGACTCTTCGAAGGTCTGACCAGGCCCATCTGCAGCAAATCCTGCAAATCCTTCATGGCTAATTTGAATCTTTCTGGGACAAGACGTCGCGTCCTCCAGGAGTTTGTGCCACTTCGGTGATCCTCCTTGCATTGCGTCAATTCCTAACCAGGCATCCTTGCAGCTACCGCGAGGATGGGTTTGCTAACGTCAGCTACGACAAAACACAAGTTAAAATCGCGCCTGAGTCCGAGATCCAGAGAGAATGTCTCAAAACCGTACGTCGCGATTAATGAGTCGTTATCCGCGAAAAGTGTATAATTGCTTTCCGGTCTTCGTCCGTGTAGTAAAACGCGAGGAAAACGCAAAGGTCTGATCCTGTGTTGACCTCTCGCCCCACTTCGTTTTCACTCACAGTTTTCCTCGAATTTTCACTTTAAAAAAATGTATTGTCCGATCGCGAATCACGTCGGGGTCACCACTTTGGAGATTCGAGGGTAATTGTAAGGAGAGTTGAATACACGAATTAACATAACAAACAATTAACTTTATTTAATGCGAAGTATGAAAGATTAACAATGCGGGAGTGCGACTCGGTTCACGATTAAGTGATTACTGTCTTTTAGAAGGACGTACCCGGCGAAGGGTGAAACATCTCGGCGTCCTTGGTAGAATAACAAGAAAAGACAAAATACATAACTTTAGAATTTTTCGTGGGGGTCAAGAAAAGCGAGTTGAAACATGGAATAATGACAATTTAAATTCCGATTTGAACCCACAAAACAAAATAATAATAATAATAATAATAATAATAAACAAAAATTGTATGATAGGCTTAAAGTACACGAAAAGAACTTTCCAAAACACTATAATAAAAGTCGAATCGGATAATCTTTAAAAAAAATTTTTACTATAACGTAAAGTTATATTGACAAACAATAAATAACGGACCTAGTTTCAATCCGATCAAAAAACACAATAATCATAGGTGGGAACACTTGACTTATTCTGCCCTAACAGGTTCTTCAGTGTCTTTTTTTTATTAATTAACGTAAAAATAATGTAGCATATGATTTTAGATAGAAATAACTCGTTATAACGACATATTTATCATTTTAATGTAATAGTCTACATTTGATATTTGATATATTTGATAATATATATGTAATATCTATATTTGATGTCAAGCAACACAAGAAAAATCTATCCCAATATCATTATCAGAAGAACGACCACAAACTTTTAATTTTGTTTACAAATTTCCCGTTGATCCTAGGACGCTGAGCATTCCACAGAATTCAGATTCTTATATCCCGATTTTTAAAAAATGGCAATGAAATCCCAGTAAGATCGCAAAATATGTAGCACGTAGATCAATATCTTGGCTTTACTTTATTTATAACAAATATGGTTTCTATGTCAATTAAAACGGTTAATTAAAGTGCTTTTCTCAATAGTGCATATTAGCCCGGTTCGTTTTACAAATTCTTGTTCTGCTTTCGAATTTTAATATTCCGTAAAAATCGCGCACTCATACCAACTTATCACTCCCCAAAACTTTTTTTTCGCATAATAAAAATTATTTTATTTAGAAATTAAGTAATTTGACTTCAGATATCAAATTTTGCAGCATCTAAAGAACAATGATCAAGATTTTTCATAAAAAGTATCATAATTTTAAAGGCAAATTCTGGAAGGTTTTTTAGCCACTCCTATAATAGAAGCAAGACAATCAAAACTTACTTTGTGTCTTAAAAATAAAATCATTAACTTTATTGACTTTATTTTTTCATACATTGTAAACATAACATTGTACATTTTAAACTACATATCTCACAGATATTTAGATGATTTTTCTTTTTAGTAGGCATTCAGCCGACACCCGGCGTTCAGTAGAATTTGGAACAAAATCTATACCTGACGTGCAAGTGCCTGATTTATTTAGGCATTCAGAAGACTACTCAGCTATTCTTTTCGGCAATTTTAATGGATAAATTCACCATTTAACGTGCATCAATTTAACTCTGAACACATTTTATGTAGAATTTAAGGATTATTACAATGTAAAATAGTCGTACTTACGATTTTCCTTGCACTAGTTATAATTTGAAATAGTAAAATTCAATCAATTCTACGAAAAAAGTGTGTACAGAGTTCAAATGATGCATTTTAAATGTTTAATTTAGACATTTACTGGAAAATCAGAAACAACATTTACTAAAAAATAAACAATTGTCCTTTAATTTTAAAGAGAAAATGTCTTGTTATTCTCATGGGAACAAAAATTTCAAATGGAAAGAACTACGTGTAAACTAAAAAAAAAACAGAACATTGTATTTTCACTTTGAAAATTGTTCTTGGAAAAAAGTAAATGGCTAAATTTATCATTTAAAATTCATCATTTAAACTCTGAACGCAATTTTTTTATTATCTAATAAATAGTTCAACGTAAAATACCCGTATTTACGATTTCTCTTGCATAAGTTTAAATAAATTCTACGAAAAAAGTATGTTCAGAGTTCAAATGATGCATGTTAAATAGTTAATTTAGACATTTACTATTTAAATGAGATAATCTATTGTTATACTCAGTGAAGTGGTCCTAAAAGAAAAAGTACCCTCGCGGTACTTTCCATAAACTGCGTAGTAACCAGCTTTTTTTTTGCTGACAATTCGTTGTCTTTGGTAGAAATGTAATCTTTTGGTTAAAATTTCATCCTTTTTCAATTAAAAATGCAATTGTGTTGTTAAAATATAAAATGTTACATGCATTATTAAAAATTCATATTTTTTTGTTGAAAATTTAATTTTTTAAAAATAATTTGGTTGAAAATGTTTTTTTTTTTGGTTTATCTGAAAATTTAACTATATTCTGTTTTTGGTTTTAAACTGTATCTTGTACACTGTATGTATAAAAATTCAACTATATGGTAGAAAATACATATATTTGGTTAAATAGTATTTTTGGGAAGAAAATTATACCTTTTTGGTTGAAAGTTCAACTTTTTGATTGAAAATTCAACTATCTTGTTAAAAATGTATATTTATTGAAAATGTATCTTACATGGTAGAAAATTCATCTTTCTTGGTTGAAAATTTACTTTTTTGATGAAAATTCAACTGCCATCTACAAAATTTGTTTTTTCGTCTTAAGAATTCAAATATTTGATTGAATTTTCATATTTTGTGTTTGAAAATTCGACCATTTGAACAAAAATTCATCTCAATGACTTTTTAAACTAAACTCGGGAAAACTCGGCTTCTGCTCGAGGAAATGATCTCGGCTTTTTTCGAAATAGGAAAAAATCTACCGATGCCAATTATGTTTTAAAAATAGATTTTTTTGGATATTTGCAACATGAAAATTATTGCAAACCACTATTGTCTGGAATAGTTTCCTCAGATTTGGACGAAAAAAATGCAGGGAAGTTTTGGGGACGTTTTTTACGGACTTTGTTTAAAAGTTATGAGCGATTTATTATTGCCGCGCGCGTACACGAATCGAGTCGGCAAACAGTGGAGTGAAATCGGAAAACGAGGTTCAAAATGATATTTAGAACGCCATTGAGCACCGATTGTAGATTTTTTAAAATAATTCAGGCATACATTTTTCAGAAATTGGGGAGAGTAGATTTTTTTGTTTATTTAATTTTTATTTTAGTGCAAACAACGAAAAAATGTCCACTTTTTCAACTTCATTTTTTATCTTCTAGACAAAATTTTTCTTATACTTATCGTCCATTGGATTTAATTCACAGTGTTATAAGAAAGATTAAAAAAATGGTTACTCACATAGTTAATAGTTATAAACAAATTGTATTAACAAATAATCGACATTAGGAGTTATTCGTCTTCAAAGTATATTTCTGCTCTAAAATCGCTTGCTTTCATCGTTATGATGATACTTGGACATTAAAATTTAAGATTAAATGTTATTCGTTTATTTTATAAACAAATTTTATAAACAAATGCACATTTTTGCCTTTTTTAGAGGAAAAGAAACCGTTTTTTCTTCCGACCTTGTTGCAGTTATATTTGCAATGATGTTTTCTGAAGACATTTTTATCACTCATCAATATTTGTTTATTTTATAAACAGATAATATAATTAAATGCACATTTTGGGTGTTTTTAAGTGAGAAAAAATCGTTTTTTCTTCTGACCTTGCTGAAATTATATTTCCAATGATTTTTGCTGGAGAAAATTTTGCAACCTATCAATAGTTGTTTTATAATAATCATATTATATGAATAAATGCACATTTTGAGCTATTTTAAGTGAAAAGAAACCGTTCTACCATCTGTCCTTGCTAACAACGTTTTCTGAAAAATTGTCGTTAAAAACCGATTTCTTGTCGCGTAAAACTCCGAAAATGTGCATTTGTTTATATAATTTGTTTATAAAGTAAACAAATATTGATGGGAGGAAAAATTTGTTTCAGGAAACATCACTAGCAATATAATTTTAGCAAGGCTAGAAAAAAAGCGATTTTTTCGCCAAAAAATACCAAAATGGTAATTTGTTTATATGGATCGCTATTAGTTTTATCGTAAATTGATATAATTATAAAACCTAATTTTATGGAATAGTTTAGTTGAACTAACAAGGAAGGTACTCCAGGTGTCCATCGCTGATTAGATTCTTCCTGATAAATGTTGTATTACACGAAAAAATAAGCGACACGTATTTTTTTATCTGCGGAAAACACTTTAAGTGGGTAAAACAGTAATTTTTCTCAGAAAAGAAAAAAAATGAAGAAGGTAAACCTCCCCTACATATATTTGCAGTTGTGCTAAAAATGTTTAAATTCACAGGAAAAAAAATATATATATATTTTGTACTCGAGACAAAAATAATGTGCACATGTTTCGATAAAAAAAATTTTAAAAAGAAGTTAATGGGGGTTCTCACCCATAAAACATTTTATTTTGTTTCGATGACAATATATATTTTCCAGACTGTCAGCTATTCTATTATTGCATATTACAGCAGATCGCATTCCTTAAAATTAAACAAACTTTGAAAATAATGCGCACAAGATTTAATTATAAAAGTTAATAATGTGAAACAATTTAAGGGCAGTTACCCTCTTCGATGATATTTTTTTTAGAAATACGTGAATATCTTCATCCTCTTTTTTTTATGCAACACGTGTTTTCTATGGATTTTTTTCTCGATTTTAGATTTTTAATTATTTTCTTGAAACACAACTTTATTTTGGTCTCCAGTGAAAAAATTTTTTTTAAACAATTTTTTTCTATGTGTTACTTAATTAATCACGGACTGGTGTGGGGCAGCGAAGAAATCACTGTAATCCAAATAATGTTGTCCAACCGTCAATCCAATAACCACTTTGCACTCAAAAAAATGTTTTGGTTGTTTGGAAAAATGAGAACAGATGTAAGCTCCGAAAACTACGACCACGATCGTTCACCGAACGATTGATTCCGATGCAACCGGAAATAATACGTCATCCGACTCGTCACTTCCCACAATACCAGAAGACGATCGAGTCGGGAAATTCAGTTCACAAAACCGAAAGAGAATAAAACACAGATTTTAAGAATGGAACTGAACGACCTGACTGGTCAAAGGATATACTAACTTTTAAAAAATAATAATTTAATGGTCTCGAATGACACACTTGATTTAAACTGGTTCAATAATCGGAAATCCCACAATCGTCAAAACCTTGATTAACACTGAACTCCCAGGAAAAAGGTCCGCATCTGATCAACAAAGAAACATTACGCTACTACCTGGTACCGACTGCAACAAAAGAGTACGGCCTGAAAGTCAAAACAGAGGGAAATTTTCAAGAAGAATAAACATTGGGTGAAAACGATTCTGTCAATAGTCAAACCCAAAGGTCACTCAAAAGAAAGACAACAACATTAAATAAATTATTAACACTGTGAATTTAGCAATTTTCAGCACATTTAAAAATATGTAGGGGTGGTTTACCCCGGCTTAATTTTTTTTCATGTTGGATGCACTCCTTCGTTATAAAATTAATTTCCCATTTTTTTGTATACAGAAAACATATATTATCTTAGACACAGAATAAAAAGTTTTGGGGGTGGCCACCCCCATTAATTTTTTTACATTTTTTTTGGCGAAACACGTCAACTTTATTTTTATCTC
>NC_046658.1:67546559-67549803 GCF_010883055.1 Belonocnema kinseyi
ATTTTATTTCGGGATTCTGATATAGAAGAAATAATGAAGTCTATTTTCAAAGTTTAGGTAAAGCTTTGCACTATTTTTCTATAATATAAAAATTATAAAATAAGAAAATGGGAGGGAGTGTAGTTTAAACATATAGATATTTTAGGATGATGGAATTTTACAGTAAAGGTTTTTTAGAACTATTTTAATCCATTAAGAACCGAATTTTAATTTGAGAAAGGAATGGTAAAATATTAATTACAGTCTATTTGTGAATAAGCACGAAGGAAATCACTGGTTCGCGTGGATTTCTTAGACTCTCGTTTTTTGATGTTTAAGTACTATTAGATATAAGGTTGTTTATAGTCTGCCAACGGAATAGACCCCGGAATGACCGAAGGTGTTCGTCCGAACGGTCTGAAAGTGAATCCCGGACTGCGAGACGAGTTATCTTGGACAGCATATTATAGAAGTTCACTGCATAGTAGCGAGCCAAGTTGTAGACAGTAAGCCTGTTATTCACAGGACTGGTATCTTGAACCACTCGGTTCTCATATTCATAGAATGCTCCTTGATTTATGGATCATAAATTGTATGGTAAAACATGGGTAAAAGTCAAGACAAACTGAACTGCTAAGATGAAGTTGGAGAAATTTTGGGACATTAGGTACGACGAAGTAGTTGGACCCCTTCTTTTAGAGAGACCACAGTGCAGCGATTTATTCGCGTTCAATATGCTGGGAAAGAAGAGAATTGACAAGCGAGTGACCAACACTTATATTTATTTTTAATGAAAACGAGAGAAACATTGGTTATCTATTCAGAGAATCCCGAATCGATTTATGAAAGTTTGACTCATGATAGCAAAGGTTATCAATTGGTAAACTGGCTAACTAAACAGAACTAGGAAATAAAGTATTTGTAATTATATTGGAAAAAGTATAGGTAAAAACATTGGTTCAACATTTGCGCCTATATGATTTTCCCCCTACTTTTCCCTATACTTGCGACAATAAGATTGTTAATTTCGTATAATGCGTATTCCCTCGTATTCCCTATTGGGTCTTGTACTCGTATATATACCACGTGGATAATTTTTAACCTGTTTTTGACTCCTCCTCTCTGTCTCCTCCATCCACGTGGAATTATTTCGTATTCGATGAAGATATAAATATTATTGGTATTCAGAAGCTAGGAAGCCAAAAGGAGCGAAAAACTGGTGGCATTTTTTTAAAACATAAGCTTAATGATACAACGCAGGAGGACCAAAAAAAGTATTGTAAATTTTTCTCAGTTTTTCATGTTTTTCTGGGACGAAATCCGCATATTGAGGAGCCTGCTTTTCACATGTGGACCTTGGCTGGACCACCTTGTAGAAAATCGTGGACTTTTGCCAACTGCGTTTTCGGCACTGAAAATTCAGGAAAAAAAGATAAGCTAATATAATGTATATTCCAATATATTATTAGGTCCTAACAAATAATCATCTATTTTCTAATTAATTGTAAATGAAAAATAATTTTACGTAAAATATGTGTGATGACAATAAAATGTGATTTTTTTATATTTTCATATTTTGTAAATCTATATTGCGATATTACATAATTTTACACTGATTAATAAATAATTTCGAATAATCGTTTTTTGCCACTACCTATTGAATAAATTATTTGAAAAAAGAGTTTAATTAAGTCTTCAGTCTCTCTTTATAGCTCGTCTCAAGTTCGTATACCTATAATAAAACAAATCTAAATTTATTGAGAGTTATTTTGTTTTAAAAATTTAGCATTTAGTTTTTTTAGTAAATATTTGTCCACAAAACTATTAGTTTTATTTATATTATTTAAAAACTGATAATTTTCATCCAGGAAAACTGATTTCTTACGAATTTTTATCACAAGTTGCAACATTTTTACAAAATGTTCTCCAAATTAGGAACGTTAAGGATAAAAGAACTTTTTCACCAAATATTTTGCGTGTGCAAGGTGAAAAAGCAGTACCCGCCAAACAGTAAATTTTTCATAATAAAAGTTAACGCTCTTATGATTTGCCGTACAAAAATACTGCATATTTAAAAATGAACTAGTAACATATTGTTAGCATACTCAGTAAAGTTTTTTTCATGCTAGTGTGAATACAAAGAGACTCAAATTTACATTTTTTTAAACACCTTTTTAAGTCCCTTTTTAAATTTCGAACACGTTATAAATTTACAAAAGGAGCTTGTTTTATTTTAAAGCATCTATGCTAAGCAGGTTTTACGTGAAGAATAAGCTTTTAAAATAAAGTAAGCGCTGTACAACATCATTTATTCACCCGGGTGAGTACTCACATTATTCACAAAGTTTTAAATAATTCATAATGATTTAATTAACTTCTTATTTATATTTACTAGTATAAAAAATAATTTATTTAACTTCTATATAATTTTATTAATAACTTTTAAATTAACGTGACTGAAATAATATTAATATTGACAATAAAATAAAGTATTTTATACAATTTTATATAAAAGGAAAAGCAATTTAAATTCAATTAATTATATTTCCATACATATTCATTATTCACTTCCATGTAAAAACATAACACTGTTCAAAGAAATCTTGACATATATTAATAACTAATCTTAACAAATAGTTTGCGGGGTGCCTATATTGTTTTATAACAAAACACCACTATCTCATCAATTCTTCCGTCGATGCTGCAAAAAAAATTAAGCGACAGTCGTGCATACTTACTATGTGTTACGACTTCTTATCACAGTTGGTTCTCATTACTTGGTTCTGAATTTTAAAGTATTTTCACAAAAAACATTAATAGATTCAATATTACGGTGCACAAGTATTATGTATGTTAAATGAAAATAAGCGGAAATATGCTTCTATAAACAACTCAAATATTCTAAGCAGTTTCACGATAGGATGAAAAACGCTATTTTTCACAACTTCCGCATGTATTTCATAATCAAAAACAGATAGTCACAGAAATATTAAATAATGATTTTTTACCCAGTGAAATCACACCTTTATTATCTATATAATAAGAAATAAAATTCAAATTGAAAATTTCACTTCTTACAAGGAAGGTACACCAGGTGTCTCTTGCCGATTTTATTCTCCCTGATATATTTTGTAGTACTTGAAAAACTAAGCGACACGTATTTTTTTTATCCCGGGGAAAAACCAAATTGATTTCGATCAAACCTACTGTAAAAGTAATATATTTAAAGTTGTCCTAAAAATATTTAAATTCACAGAAAAACAAA
>NC_046658.1:67549903-67560464 GCF_010883055.1 Belonocnema kinseyi
CATATAAATCAGCAGAAATATACGAGTAATATTGAAACACTTTATTTTGGATACGTGTATAATAAGCTATTGCTATTAAACGTTGAATTAATCTGTAATTCACACGAGAAATATGTTAACATTAGCCATACCCGTGAGCGCATTCTTAATTTTAATATCAGACACTAAAGTTATGAATTTTCGCAAAGGAACTGAGGAAATAAGTTTCATTTTTCGTGGTGGACATTACCGCAATATTATTACTTCCTTATTTTTACTTCACTTTTTATTCAAATGATTGGGAATACTCCAAACATCTCAGTTTATTATGCATTGCATTTCTACCAATTGCCTTCCTCCTTATTATATTCTTTTAAACATTTCATCAGTTTTATGAATTAATAAATTCAATCTTATTTTTAGTTCTCTGTACACATCACGTGTCACTTAGACGCTTACATCGATTTTGCTCGGGAATATATTTTACGGCAGGAATTTTAGCCAGAAATATAAAAAAATTGAAAAAATTTCCATTTTTTTGGATAATTGTTATGATTCTTGCTGTAATGAAGTTTTTTCAGTGCGTGAATAATTGTAATAACACATTTAAACTATAAGAATTTATTCTATAATGTTTACAAAATATGCAAAGATTTTTCAAGTTGATAGCATACATAATTGTGAAATATGGTAGACTCAAAAAGTGTGTAGAGTCACATTAACTCGTGTTCTCCGTAATCGAAAAAATACTCGTAGGTGTGTGCTACGAGAGTTAAAAGAAGAACTGGGCTGCAATTGTGGGTTTCTCTGAACAGTAAATTTGGCTTCTCTAGGTCGAATGCTTTCTTCAATCTCTATGCAAATTGAAAAACATTTAGAAGAAATAAAAAGTATCACTCATTGTCGTTTATCGGGTATCAGATCTGTGAAAGCTTTTCACCTACTTCCTTATCCAGTGTGAAATGAAGTGAGAACAGGAAATATCACCTCCAATAAAACTGTTGTCAATTACAAAATTATGCCTTATATGAATCTAAAGTTAAATCGAATAATTTCTTCCTTGTCCTGTAGGTGTGCAGGAATGTCTCACAATTTCAGATGTTTAAAGTAGGTTTCAAGTTTGCTCTAAAATCTCGATGCTGACAAGAGATTCCAGCCTACAGCTTTTATTCGTGAGAAGTAAAATTTTACATTTTTCACTTGTTAATGATGCATTAATAAATCCGGTTCTTTTAATTAGTCATTTTCATTAAAATTAATTCTACAATGCACTCTTACTAAATAAATTACGTACTTTCTACTGAAGAAATTTCCGTAAATTTAACACAATTCCAGGTCGTGCCGGGGTAGTAATGCGGAATTTTCCGTAATACTAGCTCTAATCCTCTTTTTCACCTGTTAGGCTTTCGAAAAAATTCGCATTCCTAGACAATGCCAATTAATTATAATGGTAACAATACAATAACTTTTGATTTGTAACCGGATAAATACATAAAAGCAAGTCATCAAATGAACACAAACAAGTATTATACGCAGTAAATATATTCAAGGTGGTCAGCTCTGGAAATCTTTTTCTCTCGTTTTGGCGTTTTATGTTTATTGTGCCCGATGCTGGACTAAAGTGTTTGATATATTGTTAAAAAAATATCTTTCTTTCAGTGCCATTCATCAAAAAATAAATATTTTTTATAAATTAAAAAAGTGACGTTATCCAATCTATATCAAACAAACGAAATATTTTCCGGTGGACAATTTTTAGTGACTTGACGCAAGTTAAAAGTATTAAAAATGCCCACCAAGCAAGAAGAAATTCAGAGGGAGAAAATCAGGAAGATGTTTAGTTGGAGCGATAATATCCAAAGGTACTGTTAACTTTTATTTCTGAACAAACTTAAAAATGTTAATTGAAGTTGTTTTTTTCCACAGATTATTATAGAATTGCAAGTATATAGTATTTCAAACTTTCCATATCGTTCTTATGATAAATACACGGTGAAAAATAGATGTTTAAACGTAAAATGCAGATGTCGAGGATTAATATATTTTATGATTAACTAGAGGACAGCAATATAGATATTCAAAGCTGTTATCTGTAGATATTAAAAAGTGAGATGTTACTCTGTAACATCCAAAATGTTCAACTAAAATATCCGAAATATTACGTGTATGGTTATATCAAATAACGGCTGCAAATATTTGAGAAGTTTACGTATTTCTGATCAATTAAAGAATTAATTGATAATTTATTCGTGAATTTCAAATTAAACTTGAATGTTCGTACATTCAGGGAAGAAGTTGAGGTTATGTTTAGTATCATTAATTAAAAAAAAAACGGGGCAAATAAGTTGAGAACGAATGGTCTGCAATATACATATAAAATTCTATCTATTTTAGGTTACTTAAATTCAAATTTTGTTTTAAATTTACAAACAATATGACAAATTTGTTGGCGTCAATATAAGGTTAAACTTAAGAACAATGTTCCGTCGTGTAGACAGACAAAAGTCAATAATATAGAAGTGAAAATCCAATGCGCCTTTTGCATGCTCTCGGAAGATTTTAACATCCGAATGTGTTTTTAGTTTGACATAAAAATATTTTGACGCCTAAAATCTCAAAAAGATAGTAGGTGTTTGGCATGAATATGTGCATGTTAGGCAGTACAGTATTATCATTTGAACATCTACATTTGAACATCAATTTTTCTCCGAGTATTGTTCTTAGGTGGGTCAGTCATAATAATGATGATGTGCGTGTATTGCCAATATGAATGGAGAATTTCATAAGGATCTGGCTATTCTTTTAAACCTGCTTTATATTTTCCTCAATCGACGACAAAAATATTTTGAATTTTAAATTATATGATGGTTTATGATTATTATCGGAATGCCAAAGTTTTGTGACCAACATTAGACTTGCAGAAAACACAGACTGCACGAATTCGCCTTGAATATAGATCGGTGATTTATGGTAACCTGCTATGATGTTACACTTCCTTCTAGCATCTGAGGCACATGTGAGGTGATTCTCCACACGTAATTTAGTTCCTCTTCCTAGTAAAAGTCACTCTTTTAAGCAATTGTATGACATAAATATAAAAAGAAAAGAAAATATAAAAATCAAAGTATATAATTTAAAATAGCAATTTAAACCATATAACGTACATAATGTTTTGAATTAAATAAATCTGCCATTGAGAAATATTAAATAGGCTTTAATTCCGGTTATAATTTTCTGGTTACGAGATTTGGAATGTCAAGGACTTTACACGAGAACTCGAATTTATTAATTTAACTTCATGCTGAATATTCATTATACTTCAAATTATAAAATTTACTTCAATCCGTGAACTTTTTGTCAATGAAAAATATTCTTAACCGAATTTTAAATCAGCCAAAAATACATACATAATAATATATATTAAATGATAATTTTATTATATTAATATATTAATTTTCAAATCCATGACAATGAATTCAAAATATTTACAAAAACATTTTAATTTACGATCCCATACGACCTCTATCGTCATCATAACATTTATTTGCTATTAACTCTTCGAGTTTAGTTTTTTTAATATTACGGGCAAATTTTCTCCTTCACTCAGTCCATTTTCACCAATAACTACTTACATATTGCATACACTATATATCTTATTACCTATAAAATGTACATATCTAATTATTCATTTATTCACATTAATTTCAGTTTTATAATTAAAGCATCAAGAAAAGGTTTTAATGAATCTATTAATTTCATTAAAACAGGATTTCAATTTAAATGTAAACAAACTTTTTACATAAAAAATATTCTGTGTTTGGTTTATAATTCTTTTTTTTGCCCCCTTCAGATGATTGTTTTTCCATATTTGAAGATGCTTTATTCATTTATTATTCCTGCCACCCTTTCTATGTGCGAAAGCTTCTCAAAATAAAATAAAAATATGTTAACATGTTAACTACATTTTTTAAATATCATAAATATTATAACTTAAATCAAAAACTGTAATTTAAACTTCTGAAGAATTACAGCCATAAATTGGAACTGGAATTTTTACATCCTCATTTATGAGAGTGGAATATAATCGTCCAAATTTTCGATCTCTGATTTTTAACAGATTTTACGTTTCAGCACTTACAGAATTCGAAAATCATAGCATTTTTTCGGTGTCTATCTGTCTGTAATGGTGTATTTACACGCTTGTCGTATGCAGATGAAAAATGCATTTCCTCTCACTCTACCATGTCACGATACCATGCATTTATCTCACTGTTGATTTTCCATTCAACTAAAAATCATAGAAAATGTAGGTTAAGTTCGTTAAGCAGATATTTCCAACAAAAATTAAAAACTTCAGAGCATTTTCAAAAATTAAAAATTTTTTTCTTCAAATTTTAGAAATTTTTGATCATCCATTCATCACATTCGTAGAAGACTTGCAAATTATCCAAATCAAAATTTAAATTTCTATGAAAATTAAAAAAAAAATTTTTTCTGAAAGATTAGGAAATTTCATTTCAATTCTTCACTAGATATCAAATATATTTATATAAATATATTTCTACTAGTTATAAAATATAAGTTTTTTGAGATCGCTGAATCCGAATCTGGGGTCAGTCGACTCCATCAGGTCAGGATCAAGGTCAAATGAGGGTCAAAATGGAGCAAACCGTTGGTTCAGAGAAAACCTTTACTCTCAGACGGTGTTATGGTTTAACCCCTATTAGATCAGGATAAAGGTCAAGTGAAGGTCAAAATAAAGAAAACCATTAGATCAAACAAAAGCAATGGATTGGAGAAAACCTCTACTCTCAGTCTTTTTAGGCTCGCTGAATCCGAATCAGGGTTCATTTTTAACTCAGCAGGTCAGGATCAAGGTCAAATAAAGGTCAAAATGAGAAAAACCCATATAATCGGCGTAAACCATCACTTTAAGACGTTTTTGAGGACGCTAAATCTGAAATTGGGATCATTTTCATCCCATGTGGTCGGGATGAAAGTCATCTCATGGTCAAAATTGAGAAAACCACGGAATTGCAGAAAACCTCTACACTTAGACTTTTTTGGGGTCGCTGAGTTCGAATATGGGGTTAGCGCAACGCCATAAGTTCGATCTCATGATTTTATCGATTTCGACCTTGATATGACCTTTAATTCGACTCTCATGTTGACATCCACTTGACCTTGGTCCGGATCTGATGGGATCAAAATGACCCAGGATTCGGATTCAGTTACTCCAAAAACGTCTGATAGTAGAGGTTTTTTCCCATACAATGTTTGTGTTCTATTCAACCTTTACTTGGCTTTGAATCTGGCCTGATGGGATTAAACTAACCCCGGATTCGGATTCAGTGACCTCAAAAACGTCTGCGTGTACAGGTTTTCTCTGATCTAATGGTTTTCTTCATTTTTATCTTCTATTGACCTTGATCCTGACCTGATTGGGTCAAACTGACCCCGGAAGCGGATTCAGTAACCTCGAAAACGTGTAGATATGGTGGGTTAGCTCGGGTTGCATAATTTTATTGTTTGTGTGGCTGTGTTACTTTAACATTGAGTAGTTATAGCAAACTGAAGATATCAAAATGTCTCGTTAAAAATCATTAAAAAATATTGTAAAGCATTTCTTTACAAAACGATTGTTGCAAGAGAGAAAGAAAACTTTCTCTGAAATTTAAAAATAACACACAAAAGTTTACATAATTTGAGTTCAAAAGACCTTAAGATGAATGAAACACCAAATTTTTTAATTCATTGAATTGGGTAAAATTGAGTGAATTTACAATTTTTAATTAGAGAGATTCCTTTGATTTAAAAAAAAATCTCTTGAAATTGTTTAAATATCTTGAAAATGCCTTGGAATCTTTTCAAATACCCTGAAATATTTCAAAGTTTGTGCAATACCTTTAAACTATTTAAATAAATAGTAAATTTCTAGAAATGTTTTAAAATTGCTTCAAATATTTAAAATCCTTTGATATTTCTTAAAATTCTTGAAAACTTTGTAAAGCTCTTTAAAATGCTTGGGAATCTTTTAAAATGCCCTTAAATGCAGTAAACTTCCACGCATGCCCCCCGGCGTAAAACGTCTACGCTCACGAATGCCCCCCCCCCCTGGAGGGGACAACCTCTACCGCGATTCGTCAGGATATTTGTGTCCAGCATCGGTCATTGGCTACCTCGGCCTTGTATCGATACGCCTACTGTAAGCAAATTTTCCAACTACGCATGTGCCAAAAAGCGTGGGTCTATTTTGAATTAATAAAAATATAATATAAATAATAATGCTTTTCGGCACATGCGCAGTTGAAGCAGTTGCGGTCCGTTATCATGCGATTGATTAGCATGACTGATTTTTTTGTTCCGTGAAATAGTACCATTTGTCTACCTTTCCCTATCTTTGATACCTACATGGCTCTGCACTGCAACTGCACACGACTTTTTGGAGAAAATTATCTAAACGCATCGGTAAGTTATAAAAGCCTTCATAGTGCATACTAATATTTCTCAAGTGTAGAATTATTTTCTCAGTCATGTTCCATTCTTTTGTCGATTAGAGATCTTTCAGTGTCACGAAATAAAATATCCAAAATTTGAGGTTAGTGTCTCAGATCGGGTACTGTTACCTCAAACTTCGGAAACTTGATTGTATTGCGGGACACTGAAAGGTCATCAATCGACAAAATAATGGAATATAACTGAGAAAATACATTCTACACTAGAAGAATTTTACTATTAGGCCATTTAAGAGTTACTTTTACGTTTATAATATTTTCTCGAAAAAGTTATCTGCATTTCCATGACGTCATATTAAAATACTCAGTTCAGACTTCCTGCTCGCCGGGCCTCTTTTTTTAATTGGTCAGCTTCTCTCACGGGCGTGACCTTATGGCGCGCATAGGGACCGTGGTGGGAGGTAAAGAAACTGCGCACGGAGAAATAAGTGCGTAGACGGGCAGGGAAACTAGGCGCGCGGGGGGACATTGGCGAGCGGGGACATAAGTGGAAGTTCACTGTATTTCAAATGCATTGATATCCCATTCAATCATTGAAATCAATGAAAAATTTCTTTGCAACCTTTTAAAATAACTTAAAATATTTTGAATCCATTAAAATCTTTTGGAAACCCTTGAAATTTTTTAAATTTCATGAAAATTCCAATGTGAAAAAATGCCTTGAAATATTTTAAATCATTTTATCGTTTTATAAATTGATCCACAGGATCAATTTCATACAAACTTTTAAAAACTCAAGAAAAAATCCATTTCAGGGTCAATTTTAAAAACTACCCGATAAAATACCTCACTTCTCGTAAATAAATTCTTTAAAATCCACTAAAATATTATAAAATTCCTTGAAATTCTATAATGATATTTTTTCAGGAATCCTGAAAAGCATATGAAAATACATTGGGAACTTTGAAATCTCTTAAAGTCATTGAAATCTTTGGAAATCTTATGAATCATGTGAAATTTTTAAAAATATCTTAAAACCTTTATAGGTCCTGTAAAATCGTTTCATATCTTTTGAAATTCTAAAAAAATGCATCATCCTGAAATATTTCTAACGCCTAAAAATGTATTCAAATTTAATTAATATATATGAAATCTATTACAAATTTCTCGAAATCTTTAAAAAATACCCTGAAATATTTCAAAAGAATTTTAGGAAGTTCAGAAATAGGCAGATACATGAACTGAATAGCGGAAAACTATTAGTTAATTTATTGAAATAAAAGCGACTACAGTAATCTTTTCGTTTGAAATAGAATTCTTGCACGTTCTTTTTATATTTGCAATTTCTCATTTCAAAACAACTTTGTTAAATAACCGTGAACCCAGTCTAGAAGGGGCTGTTACTCAATTTTAACAAATGATTACAAGCGTTAAGCCTAGCAGAAAAATTTTTCCTTCCACATGACCGATATTTTCAATTTGCTGCGTAATCGTGATGTTCAAATCCGCGAATTACAGAAAATACTTGGAAAATTAATTTTGCAATTGTACAAGATATATTAAGCTATGTCAGTGAGTTCATAAACGGGCGTGAAAGTGATTGGTAAAGTGTCCGGTAGTTCCGTCGTCGTATAGTGAAAGGCAAGAACTCACACGAAACCTAGTTCTCCAGATAAGACAGATTCTAAACACTTGTCGCGTAATGATGCACCTTGGCCAGGAAACTCGGGACCGGTCAATGTCTGGGATTTTACGCATTCTTTTTTTCTCTCTCTTTTTTTAAATTTCGCATCTATCTTCTTATTTGATTTTTCCCCCCTCGTTCAACTCAATTTTCAGTTTCGTCACGCATGCAAGCAAGCAGGAATCGAGTCATCGAAACATTCGAAACAAAAACCTGTTTGGTGACGTTAGTTCTCCTGTAATCCGTAAGGAAAACCGGTTCCGGACCACATTATACCAGTAAATCCCATGAATCCTCATCAGGGATACCCGATGCTGAAATTTACGCTAGCTGTGTCCCCATTTTCAAAAAGTCGTCTTTTTCGGTTTTGAGTGCTTATATATATATATAGGATTAGATTAATTTCTTTATTTACTTAATACCTTATATCTGAAATTTACAGAATTTTGAATTATTATTAACCTACCCAGGAAAAAAAGCGAGTCGGTTTGAATTACGCATCTGTCATTTGCAGATTAGAAGAATGAAAACACAATCGGTTGACCACATTTTTAATCTGTCATTTATGTGCAGTGCTTTAAATCTGTCATTCCGCATTCGTTAAAAAAGGCTGAGTGAATATAGTTGAATGGGACTAACTAAACTGAAATAATTCCTATGAGCATTCTACGATTCATTAATGTGCGCATAAATGGGTTGAAATTCAGTATGAAATTGAGGTCTTAAAAGATGACACCCAATGGTAAAAATACGATGCACACATAGCAATTTTCAACGAGCGTGAATCTGCCAAGTGTAGGTTACCTCAGGTTATGTTCAACTGAGTGGAATATGCAGATTAGAATTTTTTTAAATTGTTTTGAGTGATAAGTATGACGTAATAAATTTGAATAGGACAATGTATATTAAACAAAAGTTTAATAATTTTAAATAGAATAATAATGTAATATGTTACAGTTGATGCAACAATTTATTTCTAAATTCAATAATTGTGGAGTTGTTATTCTATTTTTACAATAATTTCAAATAGATTATCCCGTGCAGGAATTATAAGATTTACAATGAAAGCGTCAGTGTTATTCACTTTATTCGGATCACATGCTAATGGCCGCCGGGAGTGCATGTGTCAGAAACAAACACCGCAATTCGCTCATGTCTATTTGCATCCCAAACATCCAAATGTTTAGGTTTTCAATATCCGCATTTTCTTACAGATTATTTCTATAAAATAAAACGTGAGTGATAGTTTTTGTGAATTTGAGATTGATGTAAAGTGAATGTGAAATTTCATAACCAAAAGATTGAAACTTATTCATTTTTCACTTTCAGTGATAACGAGATTTTATAAACGTAAATGAAAAGCAAAAATTTGGTTTTAATGCGTGCAATATATAAATAAATGGTCAACTTTCATACGTGGTGTGATGCAAATATTTGAAAAACAATGTTAAAAAAATCAATTAAAATGGCTAAAAATAAATAATCTATAAATAAAAGTAGACTACGTAGGTCAGGATCTGCTTAAAAGTTGTCCATTTAACTAGTTTTTATTAAATAATTCAAACTATTTAAATTTAAAGTTTTTATGTAAATCAATAACTTTCTATCGGAACTATTGTTCCTGAATAAGATAATACCTATTTCTAATAGCTGCTAGACTGTTTGTCCGTTAAAAAACTAATGTTCTTATTCAAAAGACAGCCTAAGAAATGGGTGGCAATCTGGAATTCCAGTGACAGATATGCAATTCAGAAGTCATCAAAACTCATTCAAACGCAAGTGAATGAAATTTTGTTTCCTGAGATATGCCTCGAACTTATGTCAGAAATAATAAATAGTGTAGATAGTGCCACATGCTTTAAAAATAGTATCAAGGTAGTGTCATCCAAATTGCCGCTGATTTGTTTTTTAAAGACTTTTTAGTCGTTATAATTTTGTTCACTAATTTATATGCCGTAAAATACTAATGACTGATATAGCAGAAGGAATCTAGTAGACCTGCGCATGATTTCTTTTAATCTTTCAACAATTTATCAATTTAAAAAATCGTGTGAAATTTGGCAGCTTAACCCCCAAAAAGTCGGTCTCATTCAAAAAGAAGGAAACCGATTCAATATAAACTTGCTTGAAATGGTCATTGCTGTACATGGCAGATTCGAAGCTGCTTGAGAAAATGACCGATTCACAAAGTCGCAAACCTATTCTGTTTTAACTTTCTGAATCTGCAAATGACGGATACGCAATTCACAGAGTCGTCTTTTCAATGGATTCCTTTTTCCTGGGTAGTCCCAGGAAAAATTTAAACATGCATAAAGTTTCAGGAATCAAAAAGCGTGCAACGAAAAATTAATCTTATTTTTTAAGCAAAATTTTCCCTTTCATAACCTAATATTTTTAAAGTAATAAAAACACGCTCTGGTGTTTATTTACAATGTTTTTATTT
>NC_046658.1:67560564-67563883 GCF_010883055.1 Belonocnema kinseyi
CGGGCCCCGAAAGGTCTTAATCCGCCCATGCTAATGCTTAAAGTCAGTCAAAGAAAAGATACTTTGTGGAAATTTCGATGCCAGGGTCTGGATCTTAAGGAAATCAGTCTGGATGAGCAACGTAAAGGAATCTTCTTTTAAACCAGTGAGAGTCCCAGAAGATGCGGACATTGACTGTTTCTTGAAAACTTACCTTAGCTCAGCATCGACTTCAGTCCAATCCTGACTGATCTCCATAAACCAGGCAACTAATGGCTACGTGCCTGAATCGTCGTCGGAACGCTACTCTCAACTTAGACTTCCCGACACCACTGCCTCTTCTACACACCGTACATTCCCTGTTATAAGACACCCAGATACCACCGGTATTTTAAACACTCTATCTGGCTTAAACTCGTCAAGTTCAAATTTCAGTAACTTGTGCAACTCTAGTAGCAGCAATCTGGGACCCCCTTTGGTAACGACGTCTTTCTATGTTAATCCTCTTAGGCTCTTCGGCCACTGTGTAGCACATATTCATGCTAGATCTGTTTGACCAAAGTTAAGTTATATTATGGACCTAATTAACCTATATAGTCTAGATATTATAGCTATCTCAGAGTAGTGGCTTCATAGAGAAATTACTAGTTCGGCGGTGGCGATAAATGGCTTCAATGTTATAAGAACGGACCGAGGGAGCCTTGTTGCTCGTAGAGAAGGAGACTTACTTATCTACATTAGAGAAAACTTGCGGTTCGACCTGTTGGTCGATTATTCTTTTCCTCTCAGGGGGTACTTCACAGAGGATATTCCTGTAGACATCTGCGCAGGAATAGTAAACCTTAAGAAAATAGAAGTTGGCTTAGTAGCTGTGTACAGGAATCGTCAGTCGAGTGCTGCTTGGGACGATGATTTAAATGATGTACTGATTCGTGCGAGTGGGGCAGCTGACCATATATTATGTGCCGGTGATTTCAATATCGATGTCTCTCGTATTGACCAGCCAGGTTGGGAGAAGCTCAACAATCCCGTTCGCTCTCTTTCTCTAAATCAGACTATTGAGGAACCTACGCGTACTACAGATAATTCCTTTTCAACAATTGATTTAATCTTGATAAGTGAAAAATTACAGTGGTCGGACTCTGAAGTAATTAAATTACCGAAACCGTTTGATCATGATTTGGTTTTCTGCATGTTGGCTATGGGTACAGGCTGTGTGTCGGTTATATTCCACTTTGGGAGGGATTTCAAGAGACTAGATGTAGGTATGTTCGATGGGGCAGCAAGAGCGGCGAATTGGGACAATGTACAAATGGCTGAAGCGGTGCACGACAAGGTGAATTACTTGTTTCAAAGTCTCTTATCTCTGATAGACTAATTTTGCCCACTTCGCAAATTTAGAATTTCCAGATGCCAACCTCCGTGGTTCATAGCGTGGTTCATAGATGCAGTCAAAAAGATATCGCGAGCCAGGGATAGAGCACGATCCAAATGGCGAAGGGATAGAACAAACCCTAACCACAATAAATACGCTTACCTTCGAAACCTCGTAATGGCTGCCATGCGTCGCGAAAAGGTTGGATTTTTGCCTTACTTTCCGGAAAGACCCTCATCTAAGTGAATTTGGGAAAGGGTTAATCAAGCGGGAGTCTGGTCAGGTCAAGGAAGTGGCTCTCGGGTGGACCTCCCCCTTGATCCAACGGAGATCAACGACTTTCTCCTTGATACACTCCCTCCAGCAACAGCACCGTTAAAAGTAATCCCAGATCTCCTAGAGGCAACCGAAGTAAGCAAACGCCAGCCTTTTCAATTCCACGAAGTTTATCTCGGTTATTTGTATGCAGCGGTTACATCAATTAAATCTACGGCTACCGGCTCCGATGGTATAACTAGTTCCACGATCCTCCTCTGTGTCCCCTCTTGCTTGCCTGCTTTTCTTGATATTGTGAACACCTCGCTAAGGTCACGGGTATTCTCTACAGCATGGAAGGTGGACACTGTCCACACTCTCCCAAAATGTGACTGACCAACTTCCTACACGTATTTGCGCCCGATTACCATTCTCCCCTACCTATCAAAATACTGGAAAAAATTTGCCTTCAACAGCTATCTCCATATATAAGCAATAAGGGATGCTATCAAAACTTAAATCTGAGGGAATCTCTGGGATAGAAATGTCTTGGCTTAGTGGCTTTCTCTTGAATAGAAGCCAGCGAGTTGAAACTTCGGATACAGTAATTCCCGAGCGTCACTCGTTCGACCACTGAGTAAAGGGGTGCCAGAGGGTGCTGTTCTTCGTCCGCCTCTGTTTTCAGCTTATACCAACGACCTTGCAGACCCGTTGATAAAACTTCTGTCGATTTTGCCTGCGGTATCCGGGGACAAAGTGAAAGTCACGCTTCACATGTATGCGGATGGCATGCAGTTGCAAGCTGGAGGAGCTGGATGCCGGTACCGCAGTGTTGTCCCTTGCTTTGAAATTTATTACGGTGTGGGCTGAAGAGCGAGCTCTTGTTATTAACTTTGTCAAGTCGGTCATTCTTCCCATAGGTAACTGTAAAGATGCTTGCCTGTCCAACTTCGCGATAGGCGGAACCTTGTTGTCCCGCGAGCTTAACCACCCGCTAACTTCTTATTCCATCCCCACTGTAAGGGAGGAAATGACTGAACGCCTTCGCACGACAGCATGATCGTTTTCTCCATAAAAAATAATCTGATTCTTGTCTTCATTTATTTTTAAGCTCCGCATATTCTATAAACTCTAGAGTAGTTCACATTATGGTACCACAATCTGCCCCTTTCTAGTTCTGCGATGATCTCGAAAACTTTATATACAAACCCTAGTTTATAAGTTTCTTTTACTTATAGCTTTAAATAGAATAGGAGGGTTAGCTTTCAAAGCAGCTTCAAGCTGTACCTCGCCCTTTGGGTTCTAACGTTATATCTGATGGTCATGTACATATCCATTTTTATATATTAATAATATCCATATTATTATTTTTATTATAAAAACATTTCAGTGTTGAAATGTTGTCACAGGCTTATACTGCCCAACATATAGAAGGCATTTTTGGTTAGAGTTGGATTTTTAGTTGATCATTTTGCACGGGGCTGGCCTGGTATATATCATCAGTCACGGACGCATTTTTATAATTAAATCAAGTGATCTGATGAGAGCAGTCTACCCAGACATATTGGACAAAACCTAGTTTTTACCCCATCATTTACGGACTGGGTCGCAGTCAAGTACACGATGGGGGGACCTACAGCTTAAGGTGGGTTCCGAACCACCAGAACCTCGGTAAAGGTACATTGAAAAATTTCTAGAGGTACCGGCTCA
>NC_046658.1:67563983-67567018 GCF_010883055.1 Belonocnema kinseyi
TTACTGTATATTATATGTTTTTCTTGGGGAGAAGGGGGCCCCCACTAGCGTGGGGCCCGGTGCTTCAGCACCACCAAGCCCTCCCCATGATCCGGCACTGAGCATTAGTAACAATCCATTGGTTGGTTTCGGTTCACGTATACTACCCGTTTCTCTAAGTTAGAATCAATTCCGTGGGCTATTAATGATTTTTTTTGTTTTTTATCTTAGAGGAGTTCAGGTCTGAGCGAACCCTAGAATTAGAAAGCCGAGCGATTATTGGTTTCGGCTGATTCTGAGCTTTAATTGGAATGTGAAAAACATCCTCAATGTCTCCTTTGAGTATTTTGGAGCCGGTCAGCACCCCAATTTTCTCTACGATACTCGTGAGATCTTCTTGAGCAGACATTGGGAGACCCGTAATAATTACTTCTTTGTCCCTGATCGCATCCTCCAAACGGGTAATCCTTTCTCTATGTGCGACTTTGATATCTTCTAATGCTGCTTTCTGAGCGGAATTATCTTCGGCTAGCTGCGTTTGTGAAGCTTCAACTTTTGAAATTCTGAAACACACCGACTCTATTTTGCTCAGAAGATTCTCATTTTGAACAGAGATCGATTGCTTCAACTTTATTGAGGCGGTCGCAGATCAGATTTAATTTAGCTAGTATCATCGAAGAAACCTGCGCAGGGTTAGCAAGAGGGTGGCTACAGATGTTTGTAGGAGCAGGCTGTTGGTGAAAGAATTGTTCTGTGGGGTTCTTTGAGGCGTGCTGTGTAGGGAACGTATCCTCTTTCGTTGAACTCATCAGAGAATTGTGACTGCTAAGTTGTGTGTCCTCCGAAAGTGCATTGGGAATTGAAATTCCTTGAGAGTGAGAGGCTGGAATTCCTGCGCCAAGAATAACATCACCCGTCAAGAGCGCAGAAACTTTAGAAGCCTCATCAGCAAAACTGAAGCTGGAGTGGCAATGCCTGTAAACCGTAAGGAATTCTTTCTTCTGAGGGACCTCATAGAACTCAGTGAATTTCAGGTGGTAGGCTTCGTTACAAGATATACCGAAAATGGCAATTCTTTGAATTGTGCTCCCAAATGTATTGCAGTAGGGCTTTAGGCTTATGTCCGTAAGGTCAGTATTCGGCATTTTAACAAATAATAGTGTTTATGTTTCTGAATAACCAACAGGGATAATAGTCCCTTCTCATAGTCAACCCAATCTACTCCTGTGCCAAATACTGTAGTCTAGAAGTATAGCGGCTCTCCTGCCGCCAGGTTGTCGGCATATTGGAAAGCGGACCCAGTGAAAACGAACGGTAATTCATACGTATTTCATAAACACACAGACTTTAACTGTTTTTCACTATTATTCACCGAACTCGACATCCAGCTACTGAGAGAGCATCTCCCAAGAGCATTACACTTCACCTTGTATTTTTTAAGGGCTATTTGACCCAATTACCGTCTCTTTTCAATACTTACGGTTCACACCTATTACATTTCACTCTGACATCACTATTTTACAATATCAGTTTTTGTTCAAAGGGGTGCATTACACCCCCTTCACACTCACTAGGGGAGTTACAGGTCACTTAATCAACACTTCAAGCACTTTATTTTAATTCGTACGAGGTGTGTTCAAAAAATAAGGTGACTTTATGGTTCTCTCAAAAAGTATTCATTTATTCCTCAATATTTATGTTGTCCCCTTCAAAGTAATCCTCCTCAGATATAATACACCTGTGCCAATCGATGTCCTTTCATGGGTCTCTTCAGTTTTGGGGAAAGAAAAAAGTCACTGGGGGCCAAATCCGGTGAATATGGAGGCTGAGGCATGACTGTGGTGCTGTTTTTGGTCAGAAAATCTTGCACAAGCAACGATGAATGAGTAGGTGCATTATCGTGATGCAAAAGCCACGAATTGTTTTTCCAAAGTTCCGGACGTTTTTTGCGTATCGCCTCTCGCAAACGGTATGGCATGAGCCAACCGATATGCCAACATCTTCAGCAACTTCTCTGATGGTAATTCGGCGATTTTTCAACACCATTTCTTTCACTGCTTGAACGTTTTCATCTGTTGCTGACGTCCTGGGACGTCCAGGGCGAGGTTCGTCTTCGACATCCTCTCGGCCTTCTTGGAACAGCTTGTACCACTTATATACATTTTTCTTACTCAGAGTAGACTCAGTGTATCCAACTGTCAACATTTCAAGAGTTTTAGAGCACTAGATTCCATTTTTCACACAAAATTTAATGCAAACTCTTTGCTCCTTTTTTTCGAAAGAAGAAAATCGTCGAGCACACCAAACATTTCTAACCTTTACGCCTCTGCCAGAAAATCAACACGAGCTATATAGTCAAAACTGTGAACATATAATCGTTACGAGTGTACCAACACAATAAAACAAAAAATTTAAAACTTGAATATACGTAGCCCGCGAAAATTGAAATGTCACCTTACTTTTTGAACACACCTCGTAAATTAGCACTCGGTAAAAAGCCGAAAACACGGAGCGACGTTTCCGCACATCCGCATCCGCGATAACATTGAGGTCTGGATTTTTCAATAGATAATAAAATTTGATTCAGTAACCATGAGGGCTCCATGATGGCTATCATGAGGGCTCCACGATGGCAACCATGAGGGCTCCATCATGGCAACAATGAGGGCCACCTGACTGGTTTCCAATTGAAATACATATATTTACCTTTGAAAATTAATCTTTTTAGGGTAAACTTTAATTTTTTAACTTAAAATCTAACTATTTGCTGACAAATTAAACTAATTCGTTAAAAATTAATTTTTTTGTTGAAAGTTTATTTTTTTATCTTGAAAATTCAACTATTTTGTACAAAATTAAGCTGTTTTGTAAAAAATTCGTCGTTTTATTAAAAAATCGTTTGTAATTTAGAAAAAAATTAACAACTATTTTGTTAACAATTTTTAAAAACGATAAAATATAAGCTAAACATTAATCAAACCAAATTTGGACTAATATGACATTCATTCTTCCTACTATTCGATAGAAAATTCATGTTACAAATAAAATCAATATAC
>NC_046658.1:67567118-67573033 GCF_010883055.1 Belonocnema kinseyi
AATATAAGCTAAACATTAATCAAACCAAATTTGGACTAATATGACATTCATTCTTCCTACTATTCGATAGAAAATTCATGTTACAAATAAAATCAATATACTTCATGAGCTTAATTTCTTTTTTCGCGAACCCAGTAAATTCTGGCCTGTGCTAAGAGATAAAAATTGTAAAACCACTCGTTAATTTAATTCACGGTCACTATGTGATTTTTTAAAAAATTACAACCTATCTTCGTGCCAGTTAGGACCATTCGTCCCTGACATGATGAAGACAGGAGGGACTTAAATATCGACTCACATTCGCGCCTCTCCCTCGTTGAAGTGATGGCAGCCATTGCTTCTCGTCATTCAGACCCTTTAAATATAGTAATTTATTTAAATTTCGAATAATAAAAAACCATCAAGTTAATTTAATATAATCTATTTATGATACAATAATAGTTTACCTGCATCCAGATTCTAGAATTTGTGATCTGAAACAGACAAAGAAATGAAAAAATTATTTTAATATTTAAAATCGGTATTATCATCTCCAATAAAAAGCTTAACTATTCAAAATTTTTAAATAAGTAGAGATTGAAATAAAAAAATTATTAACTTGTGAATTGTTAGATCTTCAATTTTGAAGGTGCAAAAGTTAGCAATTTTTAAAATTTCAAGTGGCTGAATTTCATTTTAATTTTACAAACTTATCTTTATAAAGCTTCTAAATAGATTTTCAATCTTGAACATTACACTCTTAAATCATTCAATTTAAAACTTTTTCAATTTTTTATTATTTATTTGGGAAAGGCAATCGGTTTAACATGAGGATTCGATTTGCATGTTAAGTTAAACCAACCTAAAACTATCAAAAAAGTTCCTTCAAATTATTCATTAAAAATTATCACCAGGTCTAATGATGTTCTTGAAAAAAATTCTGTCACTTTTCTCAAGTTTTCTTGCACAATATTTTCAAGAAAAAATTATTTCAGTAAACTGAATCCATGTGAGAAACAAATTGAATGCATTCCCGGCGATTCGCAAGGGTGATTCCGCAACGCGTCGCCGATCTCGAAAAAAATATGAAGTAAGAATGTCGCCTCCAGCAACCATTAAGGTCGAGTTAATAGAAAAATATAATACCCCATAGAATTTTCATCTAAGTCCTCAAATTTTTTAATTCATTTACTCTCATATACAATTTTCTTTCAACAAGTATAAGGTTTAACCTTCGGTTCAAAAAATAGAAATATTTTTTTTGTAATATGAACTTCTGAAAAATATTTCTAAATACTTCCAAGTTACCATATTGATAAGCTTAGAAGGAATTTCTTAATTAAGATAATCTATGCAAGTAAAATTTAAAAAATACTTTATAGAACCCTGTAACTTGTAAAAAATGAAAAGAGAAGGTAAACTTGACTGCCTCTTTTAAATTAAAAATTCAGTGGCTACTTTTGCACTTTCCTTTGAAGTCCTTGAGCACAAAAATATAAAATCCTCATACGTATTTTAAGAAGCGGAATGACAGTATATTTTGTCACTTATACTTCCATAATTCTTTTATCTACTTCCGACGTATTTGTTCATGTGAAAAAAATTTCTCTGCGCTAAAAAAAATTAACCGAATGATGAACAGGAAAAAGCGAATGAGAGGACAATTGAGGGAAATACGTAATTTATGTAAGAAGTCGAATTAGCGTTACTTTTGAGTTTACTTCCTTAAAAGCTTATTTCATGACATATCCGGATGGCGATTCGGTGGTCGATTTCAAATTCCCGGTTATTTCAATTTAAAAAACAAAATAGTTAAACTTTCAGTTGAAAAAATTAATTTTCAACCAAAAATAACGGATTTTCAAGAAAGAAGTTCAATTTTCAACATAAGTGATAAATTTTTAACTAAAATTATGAAACTTCAAGAATAATAATTGAATTTTAAACCAAAAAGATTAGTATTCAAATAAAACAATGAGTCTTAAACTGAAATAGTTGAATTTTGAACAAAAGAACAAATTAATTTATACTAAAAAAGATAAATTGTTAAAAAAACTTAAATAATTACATTTTTATTTTTAAAAATTATTGTTCAACCAACCAGATGAATTTTCAACTAAAAGTTTAGAGCATTCCATTGGAATACGTTAAATTTTCAGTTAAAAAAATTACTTTCTGCAAAAACCTAACTTTCTAAACAATATTTACATTTTCAAACAAAGTGATTAAGTTACAACTAAAATTGTAAATATTGAACGTTAATAGATGAATTTGAAACCAAAAAAATGAATTTTCAATTTAAATGATGATTCGTTAACTAGAAAAGTTGAATTTTCGACCAACTAGATGAATTTTCAGCTAAAAAAGATCATTTTTTAAGAAAAAATCGAATAATTAGTTTCTTAGTCAAAAAATCAATGTTCAACCAAAGAGATGACTTTTAATTAAAATTATGGAATATTCAAAAAATGTGCAACTAAAATGATGAAACTTCAACTGGAATAGTTGAAATTTATACGAAGAAGATTTATTTTCTACAAAAAGGCGAGTTCTTACGAACTACATACATTTTCAAAACACTAGTTTAATTTGTAAATAGAAAACATCAATTTTCATACAAATAGTTGAATTTTCATCCAAAAAAGGTACATTTTCAACCAAAAATAGAATGGTTAAATAATATCTAAAAAATCTAATCCTTAAGCAAAAAAAAGAAACACATTTTTAAACAAAATTAACTATACCAGTTAAAAAAATTGATTTTAAACAAAGTAATTACATTTTCAAGCAACGATGAATTTTTAATTAGAAAAAAGAAACTGCAACTAAAAAAAATGGAATGTTTCACAAAATAATTTAACTTTCAACCAAGTAGTTGAATTTTTAGTTAAAGAAAGATGAATTCGCAAAGAAAAATGTAACGCCTAATATAACTTAGTAATGTTTTTGCTTTGAAATACTATTTCTACTATAAAAACTACTGGAAGTACTTTCTTTCTCTAAAACTCGGAAGGCGAAACTCAAATTTTAACAAATTCTGACTTGAGACAGGAATTATTTTTAATTCTTCTCTTCTAAACCCAGAAAATTCTTTTTGAAAATTTCTGTTCTATGTCGAAAATTACCTGCTCCAAATGAAATTATATTTCTTCACGTTGACTCGCTTTTCTAAAATAAAAACGATAATTATTTTCTAAAATTCCTTGTTTCAAGTCAGCACAAAGGAGGAGTAAGAGAATAAAATGTTATAAATCCATTTTTTGAAAAACTTGAAAAAATTATTGTTTCTGTATGTTTTAAGTATCATCAATTCGACCATTGTCAAACGCGAGGCAGCAAAAAAATCTGACAGAGAAAAAAATTGCAAAAGGTTTTTCTTATGATGGAAAATAAGAAACATTTAATCATAAATTATGATTTAATGAGAGTCAACTGAGGTAATATAAAAAATCCACGACTGTATCTAGTATATTATCTAGTATAGTATCTAGTCATTTCCCGGTTTTTTCCCGGGCAATTAAGCTCCCGGTCATTTTCCGGCCTTTCCGGCCAAGTCGCCACCCTGTACACGCGTATGCCCAATAATACATGAGAAAAATTTAATTACAAGGACTCAACAAAAAATATTGAAAAATTCCTCAGAAGCCTTCAATGAAAATCAATAATTATTGCTAAATATCATTATTATTTTAATACAAAATACATTATAAATAGCATTAAATATTTGTTATAAAATAGGGTATTACTTGTTACCATCTTATTTACAAATTGAAAGACTTACTGACAAGATGCGAGCGTAGGCTGAAAGATGGCAGCACGATTATCATGTTCACATGACTTCAGAACCAATTTGCAATTTAAATATGAAAATTACTCAAACGATTCCAACCTTCATTTAACGGAGACAGATATTTTTATAAAGCATGTGTCTTTTTTATTTTCCACAAGCGACAATGACAATTGCTTAACAAACTTTAGTCATAAAACTTGTCCTTACTCAATGAAAAAACAATTCTTAAATCATTTCATAAAATAAATTTTTGTATATTAAGAAGAAACCATTCAAAGTATCAGAAAGGAAAGTTAGTGATGCAGGCAAAAAAAAGTATAGAAATAAATATCTGAATAAAATTAACGGGAACGATTAACCGATTATTAAAACTCACGAAAAATATATAATTCTGGTGAAATATTATAATAAGTTTTAGTTATATTTTACTTGGCGTTCTCTGCTCCAAAGTCGTGAGGTTAGTATACGAGTCAATATTTGTATTTCAATAAAAGATTTACAAATACATGTGAGACGTTGCATTTTTACGTTCCATCCGACGATAAAGCAATCTTTTAAAGCATACCAGCGAGAGTGAAAATTACTGCTATTTGACTTGAAATTATTTATACAAATTAGGATAACAGAATAATGCAGAACGACCAGTTTTCACATGCTTAAGCTATTCAGTTTAGTTAACTCGGGAAAGCCGAAACCTGCATGGAGAAAATTGAGTCTGCTAAAGTTACAGAATTTTTAGTTAAAATAGAAGCATGGCTTTTCTGCAAAGCTTGCCCAATTTTCTGCACAGTTTATAGATTTTTCTGTTATTTTACAAATAATTTTTATACAGAAGCCATGCAATGCGTACTTTCAAGATAAGTTATTTTGCACACCGGCAAATAAAAATATTCCTACAAATTCATCCCAAACCCTCTATACGGAATCGCAAATTTGATGAAAAATGTAAAAAAATTCTACATATTTTTCTCGGATGGCTGTTGCCTTTAGCTCTTTGCAATCCGGCTCATGCTGCAAGTTTCACACTCTCGCCATTTTTTCACACTTGTAGGGTAAGGGAGGGGGGGGGGCAGCGCCAACAAGTTAAAAGTCAATGTTTTTTTTAAAGTTAATAAGATGTTGAATTGATCCAGTTTTTTCTCATTTGGAGTTCTACATTATATTATATTTCTATAAGTATTAATCACATCAAAAAAACAATGATTTGGTAATTTATTTATGTCTAACATGTTGTATTTTGTCGGCTTAGCCCCTCACCTGAGAGCAAAGCCGCAAAGCAGCTTTTTATGAAAATCAAAACATTTAAAGATAAGAAAATATGATGGTTTGCTTCTGTGGTATTTTATGTACTGGAAAAATTATCTTTAAAGATGCCCAACAAGAAAAATAAGTTATTTTGAATAAAAATAGAGATAGCTGTATTATAACCTCTTATTCGTTGACATTTTGCCGGAAACGGAATTTACGCAATGTTTCTACTGTACCAATTCAAGACAACTGCATACCGAACGGATTCATAATAATAATATTTAATCATGGACATAGGAAACAAGGGACTAGGCATGCCTTTGCGGAGGTGATGCAATGAGGGGGGAGGTCCGCCACCTTTTGATGTCCCGCGACAAACATGGCAGCGCCCACATGTTTATATTTTCATGCACAGTTTGTCGACAAAAATGCTCGTGCGCATAATCAAATGGCACATCGTAAGATAGCGGCTCTTCCCACTCATGGAATTCTCCCCCCTCCCGTGGATTCAACCCGCTCACCCATGTTAGGATGGAATGCCTAGTCCCGTGTTTCCTATGCCTATGTATTTAATAGTTTTTTCCATGTAGCCCACAAGATAAGTTGCTGTTCTACATTGCCGATCATTTATCAACGAAACTTGTGACACGTGTTCCACCTAAGCACTTGTCAATATTATTTTCGTCATGCTTGCCCCCCTGGCCAAGCTACACTTATTTATGAGATATATTATATTTTGGACTTGAATTACGTCTAATTAATATAATTAGATTGTGTGATATTATTTTATCTGTCCAAATATCAAATTTTTATACGGTAAGTATTGTCAATAGAGTTGAAAACTTTATATTTCTGTCAGCGAAACTTCCATTCTTTCGTGGTAAAAACTGTTTTCTGT
>NC_046658.1:67573133-67580757 GCF_010883055.1 Belonocnema kinseyi
TCAAATATATGTTTCGCTTTGTTTATACACGTTTAAAGTCGGTTAAAACCTAACTTAAAAATTTAATTTAATACAATTTTTAAAGAATTCTTATTCTGTGACTCATGTTCCAGAGGACATAGTTGGACTGCCATGAAAATGTTACAAAGGTCGTCGAATAGAGCAATAAACGACTTTATGACTAGAAAATAACTCAATTTTTCATTTCGTTGACACTGGATTAGGCTTTTATAAATAAATTATACGCAGATGACACTGTTTTAAATTTTATATCATTTGGCTATGTTTAGCGCAAAATTAATCAATCACTTTGTGTTTTTGCATATTTGGAAGAAATGCAAATTTAAACTTGACATTTAATTAATGTCAGCATTCACTTTTTCTAGAGAATTTTTCTAAAAAAAATATAGTGATTCATGTGACCTAAATTGAATAATACTAAATATTTAAGTGAATTTTAGGTGAAGTCAAGTAAATTCTAAAAACATTAAGTGAAGTAAATTCAACCCAGTCTAGTGAATTCTAGTAAAACCAGCTGGATTTAAGTACATTCTCGCGAATGAAGATGAATGTCTCTGAATTTCAAGAAAATAAACCTAAAAAATGCATATAACTAAAGTAAAGTAAAATTAAGCAGATTACACAGGCCCACAAAAAAAGTTATTAGCACGAGACAAGTGACTCGGCTATATGTATATATTTTGAGCCGCTGAATCCGAATCTGGCCTCAGAATTTCTCATACACGTCTCAGTTTTCCCCGAGACGTATGAAATAGGGAAAAACTTAGAGATATTCTTGACATTATTTCGATAATACCAGTATATCATATCATATCATATCATCATAAAGAGCAAATTCATACACAAAAATTTCCCAGTGTGCTTTCCGTTTCCCCTAGCTAGGATAAATCTAGGGAAATTAAAGGTCTTGCTCATATTATACAGACTTATAATGTAAAAAAGTAAAAAAATGCTATGTCCTTTGCAGTTTTGAGCTATTAATCTAAATTTGAGCACAAAATTTTCCAGGCTCATAGAATTTTCTCCTTAGATAATAAAAGATTGGAAAAGTCTAGGGATTATCTGAACGCACAGGCCCACCAAAAAGGTTGTCTGTACGAGAAAAGTGACTAGGCTATATTCATGTACTTTGAGCTACTTAATGCGAATCTGGCCTCAGAATTTATCGCACATGTCACAGTTTTCCCCTAGATGCAGGAAATAGGGGAATATATTGGGATAGTCTGGATCTTTATTTTCGCATTCAATCATAATATCTAAGCATTAACCAAAAAATCCATATGCTTCGCCCTATTTACTGCATCTAGAGAGAAAATGGAACAAGCTCGAAAAATTTGATGTTCCAATTTATATTTAGCACCCAAATCTGCAATGGATATGGCATTTTTGTTATTTTTTCTCTTATAAATCTATATAATATGAGAAAGACATTCAATTTCTCTAGAATTACACAAGCTAGTGAAAACAGAAGGCACACTAGAGAATTTCTGTGTATCAAATAAGTATCTACAAGTCACTACACTAAAAAATATACAAACAGAAAAAAATTCTGTTAAGATTACAGGGTTTTCGGTTAAAATAGAGATGGCATATATTTTCTGTAAAGGTAATCGCATATTTTCTGCAGAGTTTACAAAATTTTCAGTAATTTTCTAAATTTACGAATATTTTCTGTAACATTTACTAAACTTTCCTATCAAATCAACCTTTTACAATGTAAAATCTAATAAAAAATTATGTAACCGTTACATAAAATATCCGCGAATTTAGAAAATAACTGGAAATTTTGTAAACTCTGCAAAAAATTAGGCAATGATTACAGAAAATTTATGCTGTCCCTATTTTAATTGAAAATCCTATAACCTTCACAGGATTTTTTCTGCGTCCATGTGTCTATTATCGCGTTGACTGGCATTATCAAAATAACGTCCAGAATATCCCTATATTTTCCCATATTTTCTGCATCTATAGGGGAAAACTGTGATTTACAAATAATTCTGAGGCCAGATTCGAATTTAGCAGCTCAAAATACATAAATACAGCATAGTCTTTTATCTCGTGTAGACAACTTTCTTGTGTGGGCCTGTGTTATCATCAAACTAATTTTTAAGTCAATTCAAAGCAATTCACGCAAATGGCAATTGCCAT
The DNA here is from genome assembly GCF_010883055.1 of Belonocnema kinseyi. Taxonomy (NCBI): domain Eukaryota; kingdom Metazoa; phylum Arthropoda; class Insecta; order Hymenoptera; family Cynipidae; genus Belonocnema; species Belonocnema kinseyi. Next base: position 67,575,303 of record NC_046658.1, read on the forward strand.
CTGCACAACCTGACCCAACTCAATTAAATGCATCTAAATAAGAGTTTAATCGTTACATCTTGAAGTAAACTGGGAGTCAAATTAGGTTATTTTAAATGAATTAAAATTAATTCTCGTTAAATCTGCTGGATTCTAGCGAACGTAACGTGATTTAAAAGAATTCAGCTAACTAAAAGGTAATGTAATTAAAATTAAACTGAATTCATAATTCCATTCAATTCAAATTAGCTCAAGTGATCATACTTGAATTCCACCGTGAGCTATCGTCGCTTTCAAATTTTTCCTAACTTCAAGGTTTTATACCATGACCAACTTGGAGCTACATTGGGATGCCTTAAATTGTTCAAATTTCCTATTTAAAATGAAGCAAATTATATTTAAAAAAACAATTTTTTGGAGAAAATTTGTCGATAGCATACAATCATGGAACGGTTTTGCGTTGCATGTTGTATCCAATTTAGTATTACATCACGTAATGCACCACATTTTTAAAATGCTTTTTGACCAGGCGTAAGGATCACAAGATTCCGACAACGTACATCTGGCAAAGCCGTCACATAATAAGGAAGAGAATGAGAATAAAAAACTCGGAAGTTTCATAACTCATCCCAATACACGGTTGACCAATAGAATCGCATGAAAGGTAGATATCAAATGAATTGGAATATATCGACGAATCTTATTCGAGGAGATCATTCTTCCTGGGATTTTATGTAACTCTCAGTAGCCGGCCTGACCACTTTCACGTCTTTACGCACGTTTATAACTCACATACATATATACATGAGCATATACATACATTTATACATACTTAGACACATGTTTAAATACAGTAAATACATACATAAAAAGAGAAAGAGAAGAGAGAGATAGAGAGACCTAAATTACCTAATAAAAAGATTTATACATGCCTTTTATTAGGTATGTTAGGTACCTTCGTTCGCATTTACCGACCTTGTTCGCGTTTCGATGCCCGACGACATTCTTTCCAATCATGTATTTAAAAACATTTTATAATCATATCGAAACCATATCAACATTATGAAGTCCTCTACAGAATTGCAATAATAATGGAAATTTTAATTTTAATAACTCTACTCGATTTGCAGAAATTATTCGATAAGTCCGATATTCAAAAACATTTTGTATGGCATTCAATACTAGAAGAAAAATGTAAAATCAGGACAGACTTTCGCTCAATTTAAAAAAATTTTTGTTGAGAAAAATTTGTGTAGGGCAAAAAATAGACTTAGATCCACTGAAATTAAGCTGCAACCAAAGTAAAACAAAATGATACTGTGAAGAGCTAATCAGGGCAAAATAGTAACAGGTCAATATACAACATTTAAAGTCATAATATTGATAAACGATAAAGATTGAACAACACAAAATATATGCATTTTTTCTAGTGAAAAAATCTCACAAAAAATCTTTCGAATATTCGAAAAAATGGCGGAGATATGGGAGTTTGAGCTTTTGGCCAAGTTAGAAAAAAGGTATGTTTTTGCTCTCAATGACCGATTAACTTTTCGACGCCTGAATTTACTTTTTTGGTGTATCATATCATCTTGACAGTCTGGTTTGGTCCAGGTTTGGTACCGATCAGCTAAATACACTTCTAGTGAAAACCATTTTTTTTAAGTCATTGAAAAAATCAGGGAGTCAAGCCAGCGACTGATTGGTCACCAGATCCAGGCCAGACCATTTAGCTTGCGTCAAGACTGGAAACCAGACAGTCTGCTCTGGCCTGGGCCAGGCCAGCGCCGGAAGGTCTTCCTACAGAGGTCGCTCGCAAGCTTGAGCGTGTCTAGGGCGAGAGACTGTAGGATATCACGCTTCGCGCTCGATAATGTATTTAACTTACTTTGCGCGATCGGTCTTTGTACTTCTACACTGATGCATACACCTTCTAAAATTAGGTCCCAGAAGCTGGAATTACAATATTACCATATCGATATGGGCACTATGCCATAATTTAGTGCTAATTTCTGCTGCAGAAAAAAATTTTTGTTCCCGGTATTTTGGTCATAAACATGTAGCAATGCTAGCTTCAGCTGAAGCCATAACTTTGGCATATGAAACTTGGAAACTATTGTTGGCATCCAATTCTCTTTCGCGCAAGAATTTAGTGCTAATTAAGTAACAATATATGCTGAAAAAACTAAATTTTGTGCCCAGTAATTTTGACCAAAATATGTAGAAATGGTGGCTTCAGATGCCTGGTATATGAAACTCGAAAACAATTCATGATATCAAGTTCTCATTTTTGCAAGAATTTAGTGCTAATTAAGTGCTTTGAATTTGTACAATGCAAAAAATCGGGGCACTTTTTTACCAAAAACATGTAGTAATGCTGGCTTCAGGTGAATCTGGTATGCGAAACTCGGAAACTATTAGTAATATCAAGTTCTGCTTTACGCGGGAATTTAGTGCTAATTATGTGCTCTGGATTTGTGCTATGCAAAAAATCCAGGCACTTTTTTTGACAAAAACGTGTAGTAATGCTATTAGTGGCATTTTGTTCGAAATTACAGGGTACAAAAGTTTGGTTTTGCACAATATATTAGCACTTGATTAGCAGTAAATTCCTGCGCAAAGGAGAATTGGATGCCAACAATAGTTTTCGAGTTTCATATGCCAGATTCACCTGAAACCAGCATTACTACATGTTTTTGGTATAAAAAAAGTGCCTGGATTTTTTGCATAGCACAAATCCAGAGCACCTAATTAACACTAAATTCCTGCACAAAGGAGTACATGATATGATGAATAGTTTTAGAGTTTCATATACCAATCACATGAAGCCACTATTACTGCATGTTTTTGATCAAAATTAGCGGGCAGAAAATGTAATTTTTGCAAAATATATAAGCACTTAATTAGCACTAAATTCCCGCGCAAACTAAAACTTGATATGACTAATTGTGTCAGAGTTTCACATACCAGTCACCTGAAGTCAGCATTACTACACGCTTTTATAAAAAAATGTGCCCGGACTTTTTGCATAGCACAAATCCAGAGCAATTAATTAGCACTAAATTCCGGTACATTCTTTTTGGATTCTCTATTTTGCAGTTTTCATTTTCGCTTTCCCTTCGTTAGTTTTTGTTTTCCACTTGAACAATCCTAAAAGATTGCTTATGTGCAGTATCAATTCCATCAAACGAATCCACGCGTGCAATTTAGAGACCCCGTTTCTGAGATTTCGTATCTTCTCTGGTTTATATGCAACTTTAGGTAAGTCGTTCATCTGGGATGGTGTCGCATCCCAAAATGTAACATGTGGGAACAGAAAGAATTCCGGAAAGAGTCTGACACACCTTGCCATCAACCACAGTCAACGCGATCTCATGAATGACAGTTTTGGTACAACGACTATTCGGTACTTTTATTTTTGTAGGTTTGAGTTTTTTGTTTCTTTTATCAACTCTACTTCTGTCGTGGTTCGTTCCTTAGTTTCCGGTGAATTCTTAACATGAGCAGCCTACATAATCTGGTGGATCAAGGATTATCGTTCTTACAAATTGTCCAAAGCTCTGCAAATTCAGAACAATTCGTATAATTCTTATGCGAAAAAGTTTTAATTATACGTAATGGCAGCATTGACATCATAACAATTCCTGCATCTGATTTTTCTGCTCCACAGAACTTTTGATTATATTCGCTTTGGTCAGATGAGCCATCACGACCATATTTATATTGACACTTCTTCACGACATTTTTACCTTCCGCTATATCCGGTGGCCAAATGTTTGGAATTTCCAGCATACACTTCACTGTATGATCGCACAAATCATGGAACTCAACCCTCACCCCAGACTGTGTAACGGTCATACTTTTTCGGGAGAAAAACACTCTCTTGACTTCTTTCAAACTTTTATAAAGAAGAAAAATATCAGCATTATGTTCTTTAGCTTTTAGTCTAATAGTTTTATATTGATGTTTCGTCAATTTTGTGTCTTCAGCAAGAGAAATAGCTTCTTCTAAGGTTAATGGCACCATTTGTCCTTTAAATTATTTTTGTTCTCTATGTTCTTCATCTCCAGCCCCCGATATCATACTTCATATCACATTAGCCAAGTTCCTATTCTCAGAAGAGCATAAATTATTCACAAAAGCATTTTCAATTTCTATTTGAGGATGAGAGTCAAAAAGACAGTCTTTTCCTTCTTTTAGTCGATTTGAAACTGGTTTCAAAATCTTCTGAAAAACTTCTCCCTACTTTTGTGGGATCCAATGATATGATGGAGTTAGATGATAACCATGCACTGTTCAGTTTGGAAAATTTGTCTGCATTATAGAACGCACTCTTCCATCTTTTTTCAAAAGACGGAAAGAAGGTACCTCAACAAGATTTCTCTGCTCAAATTGACTCGCTCACTATCTATCAAGTTAGCCGTGAGAAGGTAATCCAACAGAATTCGTACGTCTTTACTAAAAGATCCGATCAGCGGATCACTTAGAATATTATTCAGCACTCTAATAGAATCCACTTCTAAATTATATGTATACACTAACACGCACACATACACAGTAAGAATTAAGTATACTGGAAACTAAATAGCTCAGAACATATGAGTAAAAACAATGAGCAAACTCTTTTTACATAAAAAATGAGTAACGCGAACGAAGAAAGGGAATCTTTTTCAGGAGTGAATAAAAATATGGTTCACAGTTAAAAGAACTCAAAACCAAATTCCTCCATAGATGATGATTTCTTCTTTCAAATCATACTTGGATACTACGCGAATAAGAAAAACAATCAGCTAAACAAAAGCATGCTCTTAATTCCAATCCATTTAATTAATAGGACCGACTTAACCGTAGAAAATGATATCAGTTCACAATTGTTAAAATATTAATAGTTTACAACAAGAATAATCATAAACAATTGGTTCAGGGAGATGAGATAATGTCTTGGTGAAGTCGCGTACCATGATGTATGCAAATTAGCTTATTAACTCTTGGAGAGAAACTTTACTCAGACTCGTGAGTGTCCCGACTTTTCATGTGTTATGGAATTTATTTTTAACATTATTAAATGTATTCTTCAATCATTTCTTGTATTCAAATCCTGTTGTGTTGGCCAAATGTAAGTACTGAATGAAAAAATAACTTTTTTTCTGATATTAAAAGGACTGACTTTAAAAAAAAAACGAGTTTTTACGTCGATGCATGCCCGAATAATGCATTTTTAAATTAAATTTGTTTGAAAAAAACATAAAATTAATCAGCTAATTATGAATTTTACTGAAAGTTTGATAAAAGTTCCCAATTAAGGGCATGTGACACAGCTAAATACCTATATTACCGACCTCACTTTTTTGGTTCACTGAATGTTTTTTTGAACCTGAGAACTTTTTTTGTAAATAAGATATCGAGCTGAAACTTTGGAAGATTTATTAGAGTACAATAAAGTACGTTTAGGTACTGCATTTGGTAGGAACTTCACTGA
>NC_046658.1:67580857-67586799 GCF_010883055.1 Belonocnema kinseyi
TAAAATATTGCATAGCGTTTTCTCACTCTTTCCTTCGAACACCATAGTTTTTGTTTTATTTGTGTTAATTTTGAGGCCCATGCTCTTCATGCTTGCATCTAGCTTATTCAAAATTCTTTGTAGGTCTTCCATAGACTCTGCCATAACAACCTTATCATCTGCGAACGCTAACCCCGTTGTACACGAAAATACGAAACCTGGCGGCCACTAGACGAGGCTCTAGAGAGTTCGTATTTTCGTGTACAACGTTACCGTCTGATGCCGTTGGAATTAATTGTTGAAATATATTTTTTTACATCTATTATTATTAAGCTTTGTACTTAAACGTAGTTTTCTTTCGGCTCTTGCATTTCTCAAAGTTCGACACCGATATTTTATGTATAAAAAACGTTCGAACGTTCAAAAAATGTTGAGGTTCAGAAAAAAGATGAAATAATTTTCAGTGAAGTTCCTGCCAAAATGCAGTACCTAAACGTACTTTATTGTACTTTAATACATTTCCCAAGGTTTCAGCTCGATATTTTATTTACAAAAAAAGTTCTTAAGTTCAAAAAAACATTCAGTGAACGGAAAAAGTGAGGTCGGTAATATAGGTATTTAGCTGTGTCTCATGCCCTTAAAAGGACTCACAAAAAAGTGAAAGATAAAGTTTACATCGATTCCAGGTAAAAGATTCACCGCAACAAAAATTCCATTCCATTTTTTTCGAGGTGTAACGAGAATTAAGACGCCAGCACTACCTATCGTCGTTTAACTTAATTAAATTGGAGAGAAATGGGGATTCCCATCTGTCAGTTGTTTTTGCGCTTTTTGCGAAATGGTATTAAATAAGTTCTAATTCGTCAACAATAGTGTAATTTGTTTCGGAGGATATATATCAGTAAGAACAATTTTTTTTTCTTTTTTCTGTTTCTGATTCTACATGTTTTACCGAAATTTTCTCACTTAAGCGTGGCGCAGTAGACGAGATCAAAATTATTCTCTTAACCTCGGTGAAACTTTTGCCCAAATATGTTTAAATTTAACCGTTACAAGTCTTACCTGCAAAAAATTTTAACTTTTGTTTTTTCTCTGATTGTTTTGAATCTTGTGTTCCGATTTTTAGTTCGAATTCATTTATACTTTGCCGTTTTCCCACTTTTTCTAAGAACACCGTAGTAGAAGACAGCTTTTATTTGATCGCAGAATAAACTTTCACCAAATAGCATGTAAACTTTAAGAGCGGGAAATTTTACATGCAACAAAATTTAAATTTAGTTTTTTTCTGTGCTATCATTGGAAAAAGCGAGTTTTTCCGTCGTAAAATGCGCAAATAATGCATTTGCTTATTAATTTATTTTTAAATCATAAGTTTATCAACAAATTATGCATTTTTCTGAAATTATCATGAGGTTCATAATTTTTAAAAATTGACATCGAAAAAAATTGATTTTTCTGACGACAAATGCCTGAATAATGCATTTGTTTATAATATTAACAAGAATAGTCTTAAGAGAAATTTTTTTATTAAAATATTGTTTCCATTCAATTTTTTTTTGTTCATAAACAATTTTTTTGTTTATTGTATCAGGATGAAATATCTTTATATAATGTAAATCTATGAAACGTCGGCGATTACAACAATTGTCCTATTATTGACGAGCACCGGGAACGTCAAATAGAAAAAATTGCCATTTTTTCGTCATATTTATTTATAAAAAAAATTTTTAATAAATTAAAAATTAAGCTTGACAACTTTCTGTGAAATTTTATCAGCTTCTAAAAAAAATCTAAATCGGTCCACAGGTTAAGAACCCTTGTGACTGGCCACAGGAATCATGGATTTTCAAAATCCAAAAAAACAAACTAAAATGAACATTTCAAGCCAAACAACGCATGATATGAAAAAAAGTCAATAGAAGAAAAATATTTATTTTTGAAAGCCCTACAAGATAATCATAACAACTTTTATAATTTGGTCGAAAAGTTGAAAATTCAAAATTTGATCGTACCAAAAATTTTTAAAACCACATTTTTTAAGATTTCAAAATTCTATGTACAGTTTTTCATAGTATTCATAAACTCAAACAATTTATCCTCATATATTTTTTTTGTATAAAAAGAAAGTCATCAGAGTTAGAGCATTTTCAAAATCCAAAAAAACAAATTAAATGAACATTTTAAGCGAAGCAACGCATGATATGAAAAAAGTCAAGAAAAGAAAAACGTTCATTTTTGAAAGCCCTACAAGTTGATCATAACAACTTTTTTAATTTGGTCGAAAACTAAAATGAACATTTTAAGCCAAACAACGTAGGATATGGGAAAAAGTCTAGAGAAGAAAAACATTCCTTTTTGAAAGCCCTTCAAGACTTTGATAACCGCTTTTTTAATTTGGTCGAAAAGTTGAAAATTCTCAATTTGATCGTACCAAAAATAATTAAAAATCCAAAAATTCAATTTTTTAGTCAAACTATGCAAGATACGAAAAAAAGGAAAGAGCCAAAATTGCGCGCCTTAGAAAGAACTACAAATTTATGATGAATCACTTTTCGATAGGACGCGTAGTTTTTGCTTTTAGTCGTGAAAAACAACATTAAAAATAAAAAAATAAAAAATTGTTGGAATAACGACACAAGCTACAAAAAAAATGAGACAAAATTTGTTCATCCAAAAAAGAGCTATACTTTTTGATAGGGCACGTAGTTTTTGCTTTATTCGTACAAAATAACCTTCAAAATAAAAATAATGAATTTAAAAAAAAACGACACAAGGTATGAAATAAAATTAACAGACAAAAGTTTTTCGCCTAAAAAGGTCTATAAATTTATTATTGATAATTTTTGGATAGGACGAGTAGACTTTCTTTCAATCGTAAAAAATAATATTAAAAATTAAAAATTAAATTTTTAAAAAAGGACAGAAAAGACGAAAGAGGACATAGGACCCTATATGGGTTTCTGTATTAGAACCTATACAGATTGCGTAGTAGTTTTTATTTAAACTTAAAAAACAAGATCAAAAATAAAAACTATTATAAAAACGAGAAAATAAGAATTAGTATGATTCAATTTATATGCATATTATGAATTGTAATGAAATTGTATTGTATTGAATTGTATTGAAATGATACATTTTTCAGCGCAACTTAGAATACAATTTAAAGCAAAATAAGAAACAAATATAAAAATAATCATGATAAATAGAATTTTCTCTTTATTTTGAAATTTTTAATAAGCAATTCGAGACAGAGTTACATAAAAAATGTATTATATTTGATATAAAAGTTTTGTGTATGATATAGAAAAGTTGGCATGTTGGACAAAATCGAGTGAGAAGCCCGAGATACGTAATGTGAATGTGTTCGTTAAAGCCGAAAGAGCTTTCACAAAAGGGAGTTCTAAATCACAAAATTACAGTTGTCAGTCCGTTGACCTTTGATTTCAAAAGGTCTGTGTACGAATGCGGGAGAAATACAAAGACGAAGCGCGGAGTGTGATTGCTATGAGTCGCTTTCCGTAGGTGCGCTCTCTGTACAATCGAGCGCGAAATAATCACATCATTGAAAGCGAAGCGCGAAAACCAACGGTCGCGCAACTTAATCATTTTAAAAATTATTTTTATTTTCAGATTTCGCACTCTTTCTCGCTTTTCTCTTTTTTCTCTCTGTTTAAAGGATTATTACATTCTCATCAGAGAAGGTATTAGATTTGTGTAAAATTTGACCCCCCCAGTTTTTGTCAAATGTCCACGTTTTGAGACCCCCTGAATCCGAAAAACAGGTTTTTACGAATGATTGGCTTTTGGTACACTCTTTTAGTGTCCTAAGCTAAATTCCAAGTTCGTTAGTCAGACATTTTGGATAAAAATACTAAAAGTGAGCCCATTTTGAAAAATTTTGAGACCATTTTTTCAAAATTCAAGAATTCTCTGTACGGTTATTAATAGTATTTAAAAAGTTAAACAATTTATGTAATGAATTTTTTCATAAAATTAAAAATTATTAGAGATGTAGCATTTACAAAACCCCAAAAAACACACGAAATGAACCTTTTAAGCCAATTAACGGACGTTATGAAAAAATGGCAAGGGATGAAAACGTTTGATTTCTAAATGCCCTAGAAGATTATCATAACAACTTCTTGAATTTTCTGAATAAATCAAAAATTACATTTTGACAGCATAAAAAATAATTAAAAAAACGAAAAAAGTTTTAATAAAACGTTTAATAACAAATTTTTTAAAAAAGAATGCGCATTTTTTTAGACGGGACAATGAAACTTCGTCTGTTTTAATATCAATGCAAGTTACGAATTATGATAATACACATTTATGGGAATGATATAAAATTTCAGGGATAAAGTCGAGTCCGACGCACGAGATACGTGATGAGAATGTGTTCGTTTATGCCGAAGGAGCTTTAAAAAAAGAGAATTCGCAATCACCAAATTACTTTTTGTTTAAAAAATCTCCTATTTTATTTTTGGTTCGTCTTTCCGTCTTCTTAACCGTGAGATTTTTGTCCGGGGGGGGGTCTCTCTTTTTATTACAAATTTTAAAGATTTAGGCATGCATCCCCATCCAATACAACGTTGCTGAAGGCTGGTGACCCTCTCATCATAAAAACATAAACCCAATACGACTCCCTCGATTCCAGTTCTGCCCCCCCCCCTCCTTCCAACCCTACCTTATTAACTGAAGTTTGGTGGAACGGACGTTACAACTACAATCTCCACCATATGACGAATTTCTACTGAACTTGTACATGATTTAGACTCGCAAAATAAACTTACAGCATAAAGGTGGTGGTTAGGCGTATAATATAAACAATGAATAATGCAAACAATAAAATAGCCTCAGAAAGAACTGAAACTTTAATTGACAAAAGGCATGCACACGGTAAATGTAAAGGTCAAGTTTCAGGCGGAGAATGGCGACTGGGTGTTTAGAATGCTAGAGGAGTGAATTATCTCAAGCTAAAAGAATTACGAGAAACTGTGCATGTAAGGAAACTATATATTTTATGTGTGCCTGAAACAAAAAAAAAGGGATGCGAAAGTAGAGACATAGAAAACGGGGTGTTAAAAGGTGGATTTGAAATATGGTCAGGAGTAGGTAGTGAATCTCATGGTAAGCAAGGAGTAGGTCTGATTTTGAATGAAAGGGCGAAGAACCTTCTCGGAGATCATGATTTCGTATCTCCCAGACTTCTCCGGGCTAGAATAAAAGTAGGAATCAGAAGATTATTTATCATAGCATGCTAAGGGCCAGTTGATAGTGATCCCAGAGACGTAAAAGACGCCTTTTGGGACACTTAAAATGAAACAATAAATATTTGCGATCGTGGCGAAAGAATAATTCTGCTAGGATATATGGATGGATGGGTAGGCATCGAAAATCAGGATACAGAAAAAGTATTAGATAATTTTGGGGATCCAAGAATAAACTAAAACGGAGATAAATTAGTTGGTTTATGCTTAGAAAGGGGTATGTTCATTACAAATACTTGGTTTAGGCATAAACTGATCCACATGTACACCTAATACAAAGGAAATAGCCACAGTATAATTGACTTCGTTGTTGCGGATGAAAGGCTAAGAGAGCTGGTGAAAGATACAAAGGTCATGAGGGGTTCGGAATGCAATACTGACCATTACCTTCTGATCTCCAAAACTAACTTTGGTCGGGAATGGAGAAAACAGAGTATCAAGAAAACAAAACATACGCGAATCAAAATCGAGAACCAACAGAACCCAGATGTGCGAATAGATTTCCAAAATAAGACAATCGAAAGCATAGATAGGGCAACATTCGAGGAGCTCATCAAAAACAAAGATATAGAGGGCGCATGGACAAAGTTCCGGGATATACGAGGGTGGATTGATAAGTTTCCGGCCTGACCAAGAAAAACAACGTTTTTAAGAATTTTTTTTTTTTATTTCTCAACATAATCTCCTCCAAGG
>NC_046658.1:67586899-67588398 GCF_010883055.1 Belonocnema kinseyi
TGTTGTCACAGGCTTATACTGCCCAACATGTCGAAGGCATTTTTGGTTAGAGTTGGATTTTTAGTTGATCATTTTGCACGGGGCTGTCCCGGTATATATCATAAGTCACTGACGCATTTTTATAATGCAATCAAGTGATCTGGTGAGAGCAGTCTGCCCAGACATATTGGACAAAGCCTGGTTTTTACCCCATCATTGACGGACTGGGTTGCAGTCAAGTACACGATGGGAGGACCTACAGCTTAAGGTGGGTTCCGAACCACCAGAACCTCGGTAAGGGTACATTGAAAAATTTCCAGAGGCATCGGCTCAGGGATCGAAGCCCGGACCTTTGAGGTGAAGTCCGAGTGTCCACACAAAGTCATCATGTGAGGTTCCCCACTTGGGTCAATTAGTATCCAGGTCTTTTATTGCATACGTCATTCACTCTACTGACACTCTTTTTTATCAACTAGTTGTGGCCATACTTTTCTGTCCTGCGCATGAATCTCATGTCAATTGCGTTAATTTTATTCTTAGCTTTTTCTTGATAAGTCCATGTCTCGCTACCGTATAGCACATTCGGTGCACATAAAGAATTATGTATTCCCATTTTAGCTTTATTTGATATATTTTTACTTCAAACTCTTTTCTGTGATTTGCCTCAAGCTAAATCTTTGATCGGTACATGACCTTCCTGGCATAAACCAACTTTAGACATCCCAAATCTTTGCTTCTGTTATTTTCATTACCTTACGAATAAGTATTTTGGAATATACTTTACCTACGGTACTTAATAAGCTAATCCCTCTGTAATTATTGCGGTCGCTTTTATCTTCCTTTCTTTTGCATATTGGTACGATAATCGCTTCTTTTCAATCGTCTAGGACGTCTTCCAACACGAAACATAAATTTATCAATTCGCACAGTCTTTATGGTATGTATTCGTCACCGTGTTTAAGCATTTAAGCGTTCATACAGTCTGCCCCGGCAGCCTTACCGTTTTTCAAGTTCTTAATTATACCCGTAACCTCAGTGACACAGACTTTCTCAATTGAGTTTTCTAACCCATCGTGTTCTACATCGCAGTTGTAGTGTCCTATAGCTTCATCTCCGAATTGTCCCCTAAAATAGTCTCTGGAAGCTTCTAGTGTCCCGTCTGCATCATGTAGCTTTTCCCCATTACTATTTCTCATGTTGAAAAATTCTGTAGTTTTGTTTCCTTCTTTTTTTTATAAAGCAGTTTCTTGCTTCCTTCAAAGTCGTTGTGTATTTTCTTCTCTTCTTCTGCTCTAATTTTTTTTTACTTTCATTAATTATTCTTTTGAGTATCCTCTTTTTGCGTCTGTAATCATTTATACGTCTATTTCTTTCCTCATTGCTAAGAACTGCTTCCACTCACTTCAATCGCACATCTAACAATTACGAGGGTGGATTGATAAGTTTCCGGCCTGACCAAGAGATGGCGCCACTAGGCCTACCTTGAGGTGGCGTTCTATAGTACCATCCTTAGATAGCTT
>NC_046658.1:67588498-67599625 GCF_010883055.1 Belonocnema kinseyi
TTAAAAATATATATATATAATATAAATAATATATAATATAATAATATAATAAAAAGGCTAATAGAGCCTCGGTGGCTCAGTTGGTCAAACACTCGGACTTCACCTCAGAGGTCCGGGGTTCGATCCCTGAGCCGATGCCTCTGGAAATTTTTCAGTGTACCCTTACCGAGGTTCTGGTGGTTAGGAACCCACCTTAAGCTGTAGGTCCTCCCATCGTGTACTTGACTGCAACCCAGTCCGTCAATGATGGGGTAAAAACCAGGTATGTCTGGGCAGACTGCTCTCACCAGATCACTTGATTGCATTATAAAAATGCGTCCGTGACTGATGATATATACCGGGCCAGCCCCGTGCAAAATGATCAACTAAAAATCCAACTCTAACCAAAAATGCCTTCGATATGTTGGGCAGTATAAGCCTGTGGCAACATTTCAACGTTTATTTTTATAATAATAATGATAATGAAACATTCATAAGTGAGAAACAGAAACATCTATAAGAGAAAGTTATTTTTCACTCATGGATCTCTATAATTGAGACTACTACATACATGTACCTCTATAAGCGAAAATCGAACTTATTAATAGTTCTAAGAAATTTGAAAATAAGTCATGAATGGCTGATGTTAATTTGTTCTCTTAAATTTCAAGGAATAGTTGATAAGTATCCATTGCGAAGAAAGGTTCGGTGCGTAATCATAATGTCAAAACGAAAAATCAAAGTGTTTTCTTCACATGATAAACTTAAAATTGTGATTGCATTTGAGTGTGGTAAAAGACGAAATGAAATTCAGAATGATTTTGGTTTACCAGGATCCACTTTTTATAAAGATATAAAATCAAAAGCTTCTATAAAGTCTCAGTGCACGGGGGGACATGGAAATATTAAGATGAGTCGACTTTCTGAGCTGCCCGGCGTTGAAAAGTTCCTTCTACAATGGATAAAACAAACTCTTGATAACAACATTCCCATGGATGGACCCTTGTTAAAAAAAATCTAAAAACTTTGCCATAAAATTGGCACTTGAGAATTTTTCAGCTGGTAATGACTAGTTAGAAGGTTTCCAAAAGCCTCATGATAGAGCTTTCAAAAAAGCATCCGGAGAAAGTAAATCTGTGGACCAATAGAATTCACCCTTCAGATCGACGATTCATACATGCATTCAAACGCTTTTATCGCAGAGAAGTCGTTAATCATATTCTTATATGCCTGGAAGAAAACAAAAGCCCTGAGATTAACGTACTTCTAGCCATTAAATTTGCCAGGAAAGCATGGTACACTGTCAGAGGAAAATGAGGTTGAAGTTGAACCTAGCAATGATGAATGGGCCAAGCTTATGATTCACGAAACTACTGGTGATATGTTAACGCCAACCTTTGAAGACTTCGAGCGGATTGCCGATGACGTGTCTACCACCGAAGAATACACCGATGACGATATTGTTTAGAATTGTGTAAGAGCGCGTACTGACGGAAACGACAGCGAAGATGAACCTGAGCGAACACAGATTTTGGATATAGAAGTAGAGAACATTCCAAAGAAGCATGATTCTCTACATGCACTAGCGAGACTCCACAAATTTTTTGAATACTCAACGATCCTTAATATAAAAATATTTGATAAAATATATGAACTCGAAAAATATACACAAAATGTACAAACAGAAACGCAGAAGAAATTAACAGATTCCTGTCGGTGAATATTATTGTAAGATTTTTTTTCTATTTTTTTCAGCATCTATGTCGAATTTTATAATAATAAACTAATTGAATTATAATACTGTACATAGGGATTGTCCATATATTACGTAAGACGTTTTTCTGTTGTTTGAATAAAGACGAAAATAATCTTTTTATCAAGTTGAAAAGGACACAGCGATATAAACAAAAGAAAAATGTCTTACGTAATATATGGACGATCCCATACATATTTATTACTAGATATTTAATGTATTTTTATAGACCTCTGTAAGTGAGAAAGACCACCCCTATACCTCTATAAGCTAGAAACTTGGGTTAATGAGAAACCTGCGATAACGAAAAAGGAATCGCGGTCGCTTGTACTCTCGCTATTCCAGGTTCGACTGTATTTTGTTACAAAGTCATTGTCTTTGTTTAAAAATTCAAGTACTTGGTTGAAATTTGAATTATTTAGTAAAGATTCAATTTTTTTGCTTGAATACTTAAATATTTTGTTTGAAAATTCGTTCCATTTTTATTTACAATTAATTTTTTTTTCATTCAAACATTTGATAGAAAATTAACATTTTTGTTGAAAAATCATATTTTCTGGTTATAAAATTCAACTGTTTTGTAGCTGATTCGCCTTTTTATCTTCAAAATTCATCAATTTTGTTGAAAACTCATGTATTTTGTTAAACATTCGTCTTTTTGATCGAACATTAATCTTCTCTGTGGAAATGTTATCATTTTGATTGAAAATGTGACTATTTGGTAAAAAACGAATCTCTCTTGGTTGAAATTTCAACTAGATAAGTGAAAGTTACACTAATTTGTTTAATATTCACCTCTTTGTGTAAAATGTAATTATTTTCTTGAAATTTTTTTTTTATCTAAAAATTGAATTATTCCATTTTTGGTTGAATACTTATTATTGTCAGTAGAGAATTCAACTATTTAGTTGAAAAGTCATCTTTCTTGACTGAAGACTTTCTTGTGGAAAAATCATATTTTCAGTTAAAACTTCTACTTGCAACAGAAAATTAATCTTCTTTGTTAACAATTCATCTATTATATTGAGAATTCAACTATTTTATTAAAAACACGTATTTTTTGTTAAATTCAACTGACTGAAATTTCATTTTTTTGTTTGGAAAGTACTTTTTTAAACTAAAAAATTCATGTTTACATTTTTAGTTAAAAACTTATTTTCTTTAGTCAAAAGTTTAACAATAGCTGTTTGATTGTCAATACAACTTTTTGATTGAGAATTAATTTTTATTTGTTGAATAGATGTCTTTTTGGGTTGAAAATTTATCTCTCTTGGTAAAATCGTTTTTGGTTGGAAATTCAGCTATTTTATTCAAAATGCAGTATATGTTGACATGAAACTTGAGCTATTAAGAGCGTTTTATACTGAATTCAATATAGTACCTATAATAATTTTATTTAAAAGAATTTATTGTCATATTTTCGTGCAAAATTACCCTATTTCCCCTGTTTTGAGAGCATTTTGGGCTGTGAAGACGAATATTTTGATATTTTTAATTAATCTTGATTCATTACCGAAGCTAATAGTTTACCGTATGTTCACGCAGGTATATTGGCAAATAAACTCACTAGAAACGCATAAAACGCATAATAAGCATAAAAACCACGTTTACCATGTTTTTCCATTATTTAGTTCGTACTGATATTCATCTTGTACTGGTTCTCCCTACCTCTAAATTTAAATATTAATGGATTTTCACAATATTTAAATCTACGGTACACGCATATTTAAATCAAAGAAGAAAATGAATCAAAAATGCACTTTCAGATTCAAAACATTTTTTATTGACCAGCCACCTTTTTCATGGAGGACTATTTAATAAGTTCGACTTTCCACTGAAAAAAAAAGGTTTTCTTTGTGAAAGATGGCCTTGTTTCAAGACAAAAAGTATATCTGAATCTATCTTTGTGTCTAAAAATAGGCTTGATTGAAGATGTACGAAAATTAATTTATCTAAAAAAGATGGAGATTCATTGAAAAACAAATAAGTCAAATTTTACAAAAAAGTAATACTTTTCTTTGATGATAAGAATGAAAAAATGCAGCATAATTGTTAAGGTTTGAAAAAAACTCTCTTTCGTGGATGAAAGTGAGTTTAGAGAAGGAGAAAGCGTTTAAGGAGTTAATTACATCCGACCTTGAAGAATCCATGTGTATCAATAATGTAAACGTAAGGAGTAAGAAAAAATTTAGCGCTTTTTTATCTTGCAACTTTGAAGGCTATTTAGTATTTACTCTATCCATTTACATTCTTTACATATTGTCTTCCCATTCAAAATCTTCTTGCTTTAAAGTTTGCATTTTTTACAAACCTTGAAAAGGAAATATTGTAGATTGACCAAAAATTAATAATAAATATTTTGAGAAATATGTAAGAAAGTGCTCTGAAAACTGAATTGAAAATTACGATTCATATTATTCCATGTTTGAACCCTTGCATAAAAAATTAAGAGTGCATCAATCTTCGTTCTACCTAACTATTTGACTGTTACTTGTTACTTTCTTTGCTTCTTACATTTTTTCGTGAATATACCTATATGTTGTTTTCTTATCTCATTCTTGGATTTAATGAACCCTTTGTCACTTTAAAATGAACATTTCTATGTTATTATATTATAGAGAACTGAAAATTTTCTAATCATAGAAGTAGGTTTTTTTAATAATAAGTCTGAAATCAATCATAGTATCCTAGAAATCTGATTCACCGCAACAAAAATTAACCTTGTCAGATAAACGTTATATGAATCGAAAATAATTTCCGATTTTTAATCTTGCCTGGGTAGTCTTTCGCCTTATAATCGCTCCACTTTTATTCCAGATGTAGCGAGAATTACGACGCCAGCACTATCTATCGTCGTTTAACTTCATTAAATTGGAGAGAAATGGGGTCATTTGCTTTGTGCGCTTTTTGCTAAATGGTATTAAATAAGTTCTAATTCGTCTGAAATAGTATATTTCGGAAGAGATATATCAGTTAAAACACTTTTTTCGTATTTTCTGTTGCTGATTCTACATCTTTTACCGAAATTTGACCACTTCAGTGTGACGCTGTAGACGAGATCAGAATTATTCTCCTAACCTAGCTGAATCTTTCGCCTAAATATGTATCATTTTTAATCTTTGCAAGTCTTACCTGCAATAAAATGTAAATTTGTTTTTTTTTTGGTAGTTTTAAATCTGGCGTCCCGATTTATAGCTCGAATTCACTCATATTTTGCCGTTTTCCCGTTGCTGCGAAGGACGCCGTAGCAGACGACGGCTTTTATTTCATCGTAGGATAAACTTTTGCCAAATAGCATGTAAACTTGAACAGCGGGAAATTTTACATGAAACAAAATTTGACTTTAGTTTTTTCTGTGAAGTCTATAAATAACCGTACGCACTAAGCAAAATAATAAACGAAAACTTACATATTCCCCAATCATCAATTTGGCTAGGTCATTTGTACTTTTTGACCTCTTTAAAAATTCATATATTTGAGATGAAACTACCTCCATTAAGACCACGGAAAAATATATTTCTTTAAATCTAGCTTACTTACTTTAAAAAATTCTTGTTTTTAAAAATGCAGGTTCTGAACCCATTACAAGAACAAAAAAATAGGTTTACAGTGTTTACAATTTTTTTATCGTGCTAATATTTCTACGTAATTTCTGGTTTCTTTGTGCTTTTATAAATAAGAGCACCGATTTTGCTTGAATCAATGAGTAATGGTAAGTAACTCCCTTATGTAAGATATCCCAAAGCAGATTAAGTGAGGAATGAATTGTACATTGTAAGTCCAATTTGAACAAAGTTCATTAGTTCCGCATATAAACTTTAATTCAGATGTTAGTACCTTGCCCAACTTAATTTCCACATTCAAACCTCATTTTAAAGAAATAAATATTCAGGAAAAGATTAAATACCACACGTAATTGGTGATTTTCGTATAATTTAATTGTTAAATACAAACAATTTCAGTAATATTCAAGGTATCATTTTATGTTTTTAGTGAAAAATGTTCTAAAAATTATTATTTGGATTATTATTCTAACAAAATAACATAATTAATTAATTAAAATACTCCTTGCCGAAAGCGTTACTAAAAGCAAAGAATTTAAGATATTTATGCATTGTAAACAATTAAACAAAAAAATATTTAAGAGAAACGTTTATAGAATTATTAGAATTATTTTCTGACTTCTTTCGCAGTTATTAATCATTATTTATTAGAAATTAAACCGAATAAAAATCATTACAACGAACATTGCAGACTTCTTTTTCAAATTATTAGAATTAATTTAGAATTTTGCGTTTTTGTAACCCTGTTTTTCTTGTCACGAAATGTTCCTTTGGCTGACAACCAGTCTAGCAAAACAGATATTCTTTTTTACCTTTATGTCTCTTTTTACGCATTAGTGAATGTAAATTACGTCTACTGATATTGAATAACAAAAATACTATCTATCCTTTTGGTAGATGATATTCCCTTCTAAAATCTCAAAATCTAGAAATGTTTAAGTTTTAATAGTCCTACATTTTGTCAATCTCCATTTTTTCGAAAAATTACGAATGAAGCTATAAATGGACGTAGAAAGTTTGTAGCGTGACAAAAAGCGATGAGTAAGTCAATTCAAAAAAATCAAAGGAAATTCGAGGGATATTAAAATTAAATTGGATAAAGTACAATGTGAATCTGTAAGCTTATGATTTCTACTTTCAAATTGCAAAAAAAAGTTTTTCGCAGTATTATTCGATGTGTAAACTGTAATCAAGGTGTATTCATGTTAAGAATGCACGTATAACTGTTTCAAAATGTGAGAGAAGGGAATCCTAAAGGAATAAAAATTGCATTATTACCGTGTCAAATCATATGATTTATATTGTGTGGCTACATCTGGTGTTGTTTGAGAACGTGAAATTTACATTTTAAAATAGTAATATTCGATACTGAGCTATGAGATGTACTTTACCGTTTTATATAATAGGTTTTGTGTCTTTTTCTCATAGATAATTGTTAATTAGAAGATGTTGAATTTTGCTGGTATACTAGTCTAGTATAATAACAAAATCCAACATCTTCTAATTAAATTTCATTGTTGAAAAAATATTTATTTTGTGAACTACCTTTTTCACATTTTATCAGAAATTATCGGTACCCTCACAACGAGATAAACTGATTGAACAATATCAAAAGAGAATACAGTCGATTAAATTTTCGCAATTTTATCAAAAAAATTGACAGAATTCTAATATATCTAGTATTTTCACCACTTATCCATAACTGTTTAAATAATTTCGATTTGTTTGAATTTTTATTTTGTAATACAAATTTACACCTTTTTTAGTAATATGAACTAATTGCTTGAAATAAAAAATCGACACGATTGATTCAGTTTATTGTTCATTATTTAAGCAATTTTTCATTGTTCAAATATATCTTTTGATTGGCATATTGAAGAAAATGTATTTTTTTGCCATTTTTCAATCAATTTCATTAGCTTCCTTTACGCTGACACTTTTCATTACTTACTCATAATTCTTGAAACAGTTTTTCCGTAACATTAAAAAAAAATAATTCAATTTATTCAGAGAGGGAGTCAAGTGTTAAATTTGGCCGAAAAAATTGTTTAGAAAAATTAACATTATTTTCCAAAATTATCAGTGAATAATAAAAAATGACAATACAAAAAGAGCTACTTACATGGGTTGAAAAATTTCCAAAAAATTAACTTTTCGGCATTATTCTAGTGAAAAGTTACAGTTCAACAATGAACAATTATTTAAATAATTAACAATAAAGTAAAACAATCGTGCTCCAAGAATGAAACTGCTTCGACAGCTTAGTTAAATAGGATATGCGTTATACAAATTAGTAAGTATACAGGATTCGAATCCATGGCGAAGTGGGATTTAAAAAAATATTTAATCTTGTGAACTATTGTGCATTAACAACCATAAATTTGATGTGAAAATAATGTTAAAAATAATTTGTTTGCAAATCTGTCCTGATTTTAATATTCTTTAGAGTTTCGAACTGCTCCCGTAACAGAGCTTGAAGCAAGATTTTGTTTTCGTCAATTCCAACTAGAGGCGTGAAATTGTTTTTTGTTTATTCTCGAAAGTAGTACGGCTCACTATTCGAAACTGTAACTATTGCTCTCGCACGGTGTATGGCTAACGCAGTGAAACAGTCGAGCTTACTCAATGTTAAATAAACTGCAATTTAAAAAATACATCTTTTCTACCGTTTACCCATGATCCTTAAAGTGTACATATTTTAGTGCTGTTTGACGAATTCACATGGACAATAAAGTGTTATGGTTAAAGCCTATTTTTTGAACGTTTTTTTCTAGGTATTTTGCGAATATCTTGAGAAACTTGATTTGACATTTTTCGAAAAGGGTTTTCGTATAGGTGAAAACTAAAAGTCGGATTCGAATTTAGCAGGAAAAACTATACTGCGGAAACGAAAAGTCTAATTTAAAATACACATACATTTTGTTGAGCAGTGTTGAAATTAGGCAGTATTTAATAGCACCGAAAAGCTTCCTGAAAGCACAGATTTTCTTACTGACTTGGATACCTTTTTTTAATTTCGAATGATAATAAAAAGCAATGATTAGAATACAATGATTGAAAAGTAGTGAGACATTTTGATTCTCAAGAAACTACAGATGGCCTAATAAACAAACTCGATCTTGAAAAAATATGACAATGACTCTCCGCAATAAAAAATCAGATCTTATTTAATCGATTGCGTATGGTGGGTAGATTGCCTAATACTAAGGGAAAGTACTTGAGTATTGACTACTGTTATCGCCACCACGTCTTGACCTGAAATGAAATGGCACCTCGATTTGTACAGAACCACATAGTGGGGTTCTGCAATGGAGAATCAAGATCGTGCAACTATTATACAGAAGCCACGATCGGTTCGATGTCAGGGTTGAAGCTAAAGCGTGCTTCACATTTCTTACGATCCATCCCACATTTCCATCTATCTAAACTCTAAAATCTAAATCAGTATTGGCTTCAAATAACAAATACAAAATAAAAAACGTACTGATTCTCTTTAAACCCTGTGATAAAGCTTTTATAGAAAATTAATTTCTGATGTTAAATTGGGCCGATTACTTAGTGAAATCAGTTTTGTAAAAAAAGGAAAAAATTGACCTTGTCCTGAATTTTTTATATTTTTTTATTGTGTTTTCTCGTTTCTCCAAAATTATTAGACCAAGTAATCGGCATAATTTTTCAACAGAAATTAATTAACTATTAATGGTCGAAAAAATAATCTCCATATTCTAAATTTAATAGAGAATATCTTGCACATTAATATAGGCATGAATGACTTTAAACACAGGTCTCTGAATTCTTCTTGGCTTCCTCAATAATTTCAGATGATTTGTAAACCAGCCTTTCAATCTTGTAACATTTACACCATAGAATCTTTAATAAATAGACTAAAAAAATAAAATAGTTGAATTTTTAACAAAAAATATCAATCTCTGATCCAAACTTTGCTGTTTAAATTTGAACAAAATATTTGTATTTTTTAAACCAAATTATTGACACTCGTTCCTCTAAATCTGTAAAAAATATGCTGAAATCAGACAAGGTATACTTAAGGTACACTCGAATTTTTTATAATGCGCTTTGAAGAACAAAAAATGTAGTAGATGATATTTCAACAACAAAAAATATTAATTTTTTATTACTAACAGTTGAATTTTAGCTAAGAAAGATTTTTCGGGAAAGAGAGAAAAATTTTCAAATTTTTTTGTTTTAATTTCAGCCAAAAAGATACGACTTCAACCACTACGATTAATTTTCTATGAAAAGAACGAATTTTTAACAAAATACATGCATTTTTAACCTAATACTTAAATGTTCAATTGAAAAACTAACAATTTTCACCCAAAAATAAAATAGTTACGTTTTCAACCAGATATTTCAATCATAATTGAATTTTAATACAAAAATATGAATTTGGTATGAATCACTTAAAGTTGAACGAAAGGGATGATTTTTTAATAAAATTGTTGGATTTTGGGCCAAATAATAAAATTTGTAACTAAAACTATGATCGCTAGGTGGAAGAAACTACAAAAAATATAAATTAAAGTACGAGGAAAATAAATAACTAATAGAAATTCCCTGACATTTGTAAAATTTTATTTTTAACCCTGAACTTTCCTTGATTTTATGGTTTTCTCAGACCTACGGCTACCCTGGATATTCTCTATTGCCTCAAATTTATATAATAATATTTTTTCATGATTTAGGAAAAAATAAAGTTGCACCGAAATTTGTTCAAATTTGATGCTTTCAATTTGGAAAATAGTGTACTTTAGGGATACAGAAAAAACACGAATTTTCTGAAGTTTCCATAAGTTTCCAAGAATTTTCATTGAAATTCAGTAAAATTTGTAACATTAGGTATCACCAGATACTATGAACATGCATAAAGGTAGCTTCTCACTCATTGTGACACGTGG
Organism: Belonocnema kinseyi; assembly: GCF_010883055.1. Taxonomy (NCBI): domain Eukaryota; kingdom Metazoa; phylum Arthropoda; class Insecta; order Hymenoptera; family Cynipidae; genus Belonocnema; species Belonocnema kinseyi. The sequence continues at coordinate 67,598,713 of NC_046658.1, forward strand.
CGTTTCCTTCACCTTAGTCACCTCATACAAAAAAGCAGAAGACTAGACAAGGACACGGTCGGTTCGAAAGTCAAAGAGGGAAGCACAGGATTCATTTGAAAACACGTCCTCGCAATGGAACGACAATTTTTCATCGTTCAGTGATTCCCAGTGATTCCCTTTTGTATTTGTTAAGTACGGTTAAAATTGCTAAGCCGAGAATCATAAATATTTAATTTTATCGTGTTTAGTTCACGAGTAGTGACAGTCGAATCCCTCTAACTATTATTTCAGCACGTTTTGCTTGGATCGCTGGTGTGGGGGTGTTTGTTGTAAATACAAGGATCCGACCCTACTATGCGTAAATAGAAAATTGCTCTATTTACTTAGTTAAAATACCTAAGTGTCAAGGAAATTCCGGAAAAGTCAAATATGGATAGCAAAATAATATCCAAGAAGCATTAAAAAACGCATATATAAAACGAAGAACATTAGGGAAATTAGTTACTTTAAGAGTAAAGTTAATTCTCTAATGTGACTTCTAGTTACAAAAAAGTAACGAGCGATTGAGTGACGTTTCAATACTTGATCGATAATTACTAACTTTGCCATACCGGTTTTATTAACATGAGAGAAAAACAAAGTATGATGGATTTAAAATATTCTTTGTTACCTGAGTAGGTTTAAAACACATGTAGATTAGTAATGTTCAGTCACTATTTCACCTTAAATGAGTGAGCAGAATTATCCCCTGACTCTGCTTAATTCTGTGCAAACTGGGAAATAATATATGAAAAATAATTTTATAGTTTCGAAATTTAAAAAGAAGGCTCAATTCTTGACAGTTTTTCAAGATAAAATTAAAATTTCTTCACAAACATACCGGAGTTCATTCTTTCCTCGATTCTTTCGATTGCATTTCAATTTTTTAATT
>NC_046658.1:67599725-67618922 GCF_010883055.1 Belonocnema kinseyi
AAGAGCGATGCTTTACGAGCCGGAGAAACATCAACACCAAGGTTTCTCTCAAGCCTAAAGATCTGGCTGAAATGGATGACGAGCTTCGTGGACATTTTTCCGAAGGATCCGACCTCTGGGCTATCAATTATTGTGTGTATAATGCAACGAGAGCTTTGGCCGATGCGAACCGTAAAACAAAACCAACGGTTGATCATAAGACCAAAAGACGAATGCATCAACTTGCCATAAAGATAGGCTGGGCAAGACAGTACGCGTCCCGCATTCATTGTGTGATTGATTACATCACATCTGGCAAGAATTTTACCGCCAAGGTTCGAAAGTTTGCGCGCGAACTCTGGACCCGTTATCACACACTTAACAAGTCAAAGCTGCTGACCCTCAGGCAGCATATTGTTGAGAGAATACGGATACTATCAGGCGCTAAGAGAAGTCTAGAGCGGAGGGAGAGGTGGGTCAGAGAAAATCAACAGTTTCTCTCTGACCCATCTCTACTCTTCCAAGACCCTCCAGTTACTGTCGACCACCCGCCCAAACCTGCGTAGGTCGAAGTATTCAGGAGAAAAGTCTACAAAGTGCAGCATAGACTGGACGAAGATTCAGAAAATATAAATAGCTTCAAAGATCTGTGTGATACCCTCATAACACCTGATCAAGAATGCCCACCCATCACTACCGAGGGGGTGAAAAAGGTATTAAGAGGGATGAAGAACTATTCCACACCGAGACCAGATTGTATCAAAACCTTCTGGTAGAAGAAGTTTCCTTCAACCCATCAGCATTTGGCCCGTATTTTCACCTCATATTTAATGTTGAAAGAGCCGATTCTGGAGTGGTTGGTGGAAGAGCGCACAATACTCCTGCCGAAAATAGGCAACTTAGCTGGCCCGAAGAATTATAGGCATATCACTTGTCAGAACACACTGTATAAGATATTCACAGCTATCCTAAATGATAGGATCGTTAGGGCAATTGAACCTGTGTGGCAAGAAATGTATGAACAACGAGGCTCAAAGAAAGGCGTAGTGGGATGTCGGGAGAACCTGCTCATCGATAGATGTGTCTGCAAAGATGCAGCATTCTACCAGTGTGATCTATCGATGGCCTGGATTGATTATCGGAAAGCTTTCGATTCGACCTCCCATAGACTTAACATCTTTCTTTTGGAAAGCTTAAAAGTTCATCTGCAAATCGTTAGGTATATCGAGATTGAAGCCGCTTTGGAAAACCAGATTTACTATCTTATCTGAAAAAAATCCACTCTTCTTTTGCCTTACATTATTGCCACTATCTCTAGCACTTCGCTATTCCGACGGGTACTTGTGCGGCAAACCTGCAGATCGAAAGTACAAGGTCACTCATGTATTTTACATGAACGATCTTAAGATCTATGCTAAAAACAAAGAGCAATTACATCTAGCTCTAGGGATTGTCGAACGATATATTAAGGAAATTGGAATTGAATTTGTGTTAAACAGATGAGCCAAGGTTTATTTGAAGCGAGGAAACCATAATGGCATCCCACAGAGCCGCTTTCAGGATGTTACATCTATAAAGGATACTCTCCGAAGCAGATACAAACGTCTCATCCGGCAAATTTGGTCTTCCGAACTGTCGGCGAGTAACAAAGTATCTGCAACGAGCATGCTTACCGTCCCGGTAGTACGCTATTCATTTGGAGTAGTTCCTTGGACGAAGAACGAGCTCAGATCCCTTGATATCGGGACAAGAAAGGTTATGCACATAAACAAAAGCATGCATCTTAAGTCCTCTGTTCCGCAAGAGTACATCGCATGCCGTCAAGGTGGTCGCGGAATATTGAGTCTTGAATGTCTTCACAACAGGATTATTATGGGTACAGCATATAGAGTCGCAAATGAAGAGACCCACTTCTTAAAATGGTCAGGAATCACGAAGAATTGGGCAAAGGAGCGTTTCTGTACAAAGCAGCGGAGAAGGCTGCTAAAACACTTGGACTTAACTTCAGTATTAGGTGTGAGCAAAATGCATCAAATCTTATCTATCTCGAGTAGTCACTCCTAAAAGATCGGATTAAGAAAGCACAAGAGAAAAACTCTCGTGAACAGCTTCTCGATAAGAGGATGCACGGTATCTTCCACAGAAATGTGGAGGATCAGTCAATTTCGTGTGAGCTAACGTTTGCTTGCCTTAAATCGCCCGGATTGAAGTCTGGTACGGAGGGTTTAATTTTGGCTTGCCAAGATGGTGTCATTTCCACCTTAACATACCGTCGCCACATTTTGAGCCAAGACATTCCTGATGATAGCTGCAGGGCGTGCCATGTACACCCCGAGCATTTAGCTCACATACTATCTAGTTGTCCAACTCATGCGGGAACGACCCACATCCAAAGGCACAATGCGGTATTAAGAGTGCTTTATTACCATCTATGTCACTCTTACGGCATTAACCTTAATATCACTCCTCTAAATGCTCCTAGGGAAATTGAGTCAATTGTCGAGAATGGGAAGTGCCGTATGTACTGGAACTTTATATTCTCGACAATTGTTTCTGTTGCTCACTCGAGGCCTGACATGGTTCTTTCTGACTTCGAGAAGCGAACCATTTTCGTTATCGAATTTTCGGTACCAGCTGACATAAACATCATAGCCAAGGAGAATGAAAAGAAAGAGAGGTATAGAGACCTTATAAGGGAGTTGCAACGATTGTACCCGGAATATTCTGTTAAACTAATCGTCCTTATCATCGGCGCTTTTGGAGGTGCCAAGCTTTCACTCGTTAATAGTTTAAAAAGCATCTCTGCGTGTCAACAATATGCTAAAACACTTGCGGGAAAAATGCAGAAGGCGGTAGTCCTTTCATCGCTCCGTGTTCTCAGGGTGCAGGAAACTTTTGCCGGATCATCATATTGATTCTGTTACAGACTGTAACCACCTATCTCACGATCGTGAGACGTGGTTGTGGCTGAAATTTTCCCTCCATTTCGCTGGGAGCGTGTGCAATTTAGCAGATTGGCACCCGCTCCCGGTGAAATCCTGCGGTTGTCCTTATGACAAATTTTTAGTGTAGTCAGGTCATAGGTAAGGTGTGACTTTGATAGACATATGAAGGTCACACCTGTCCTATGACCTAACAACACTTTTAACATAAAATTTTCCCCTCTTTCGATTTCCGATGTCAAACAGAGTATTTTCAATTAAAAAACAAAGAGCGACCTTGATAGACCTTGATGTCCATGGTCAAGGTCGCTCGATGGTCACTATTAAATATACATTGATACTTCCATCAAGGCCATACGTGACTACACTATTTAACGTAAAATTTTCCGCTCTTTCGATGGGTAATGTCAAAAATAGGCCATTCCATTTAAAAAAACAAAAGTAACCTTGAAATAACCATGAAAGACCAAAACCCATAAGAAACCAAAAAAATTATTTTTTTCAAAAATTTCCAAAATGTAAGTAAATCTTTGAAAACGCATTCTTCTCGGTTTCACAGTTTTCAGCATTGCCGGCCAGATAACTCAAAAAGTATTAGACCGATTGAATTCTACTTGCATATACATATAGCTGAAATGATTATCTTTTTTTGTGATTTACTCTGACCTGAAAAAAATTGTTTAAACAATTATTGTTTCAACAATTTCATGCAAATTTTTGGGTAAAAATCCAAATTTTCGTTGACAGGACCGGCATTTTGTCAAAAATGATTATTTTTTTACTTTTTTTTGGGTTCACAAAGAAACTATAAATATAAACTTTAATAAACTGTTTTGTTTCTTGTTTCAAACGAATTTGTGAGAAACTAGAGTGCCGGCAATTTCACATCTCCCGGCTGAACATGTTGGACATCCGCCCTAATAATTAACAATTTTATGAATATTTATGTCTAAAAGAAATTTATTTTGTAGTTCAAAAGTGCCCTAATAAACCACCAAAGTTTTGGAAAGATTCGTTATATTGTTCATCTCCAAAAAAATCCAAAAGTATACCCTTATTTTTGAGGTGTTACATGGGTCGCCTCCTTAAGAGTCCACGAATTATTCCATGACTCTCAAAATATCTTTTCAATATTTCAAATGTCATGAAATAATTCACGGACTCTTTCCATCACACAAGGACGCCTACATAGGATCGACTGATTTAATAGTTCCAAGAACTGCTGGCCTACGAAGTTTCACAGCCGTGTGGCAGTGTGAACAATCGGTTACCAACAGTTTACAATAGACTGTTTCCATTTCAACAAACTGATTTAGTCTCGAGGCCAGTTCTAGGCAACCCCCGAAACTGTTCTTATATAGGCGTTCTTATGTACTTACAGAATTTTCTTTAACTTTGTAATAAACGTTATACGAAATTCTTAGAAATTTTAGCCTATCCTAAAGTCTTAAACAGTCAAGTCAAGTTTCGACACCTTGTTTTTTCCATGTGTCCTTCTCACATTTTTCAAAACATTATTATTATTATTATTATTATTATTATTACGATTGATAAAATACAATAAAAGTAAAGTTCAAATAGTAATTTACTTAAATTTATGAAAGGACCGAACAATAAAAAGTAGCCTGTTATTAGCACCTTTCCGTTGAGTCGCTTTATTGCGTTACGACTCTAATCCATTGGAGACGCTCAGAATTTCCTCTAACGATTCTATTCAGAGTCTTCTTTTCTGGGCAGAGTACGCTAATGGCATTATTAACAAATACTTGTTATGTTCGGATTTTAAGAAGCGAATAGCTTATGCTCGTATATTTATATATGAGGTACCTATGTTTCAAGCAATTCAAGTTCGACTTCCTTTTTGCGTTGACTGGTGTGGCGTCACACTAATCGATCACGTACACACTTTTGCGTGCGCAACTGCTACAAAAAAAACACCCTGTCGTCAAAGACAACTTTTCTGCTCTTGCACGTTACAAATATGACTTTTTACACCTCCACGCGCCATCGATTACTTCAAGTAATAAAAAATAAACGTAGCCATAAAAAATTTTCATTTTCATTATCGATCATCATATTCTGTTTAGAAGCGTTTAATTTAATTCCGGTGAACCGAACAAATTTCTAGAATTCACCAAAAATATTTGTTGACTGCTCAATGAATTTCGGTGAACCTAGACCAAATAAGAATTCATAAATATTATGCGGCAAAGGAATTTTTATTCTGAGATCTTGAAACGTAAAGAAAATTAAGAACTAAAGATTGAAAAATGAGACATGGAAGTTTAAACACTATTAACATTTCAAATCAATTTCATTTTAAGACATTTTAAGGCATACCAAAAAGCAGGCTTAAGGTCTCTTCTAAGACTTTGTGGGCTTAAATCCAGCGTTAACAGTAAAAACAATTTTAATCAAAGTTTAAAAAAAGAAGGTAGTAACAAAAACTAGACTGTGTTGGTATTGAAGTTTATAAATATTTAAAAAGTTGGATTTTTATTGAAATAATTGCAATTTTTAAGTGTAAGGATTGAAAGTTGACCAAACGCTCAAGTTTTTAAATTGAAATTATTTTAGTCTGAAACTATACAATTTTTAAGGCTTTAAACTTGAAATTTTCCGTTTTGATACTTCGCATTTAGAATACTAGATACTTTGAATTAAAAATATTATTCAGTTCCAAGTCTAAAATTTAAAATGTGTAAATGTTAATTTTAAACTATTTTCCCTTGCAATTAACAATGTGGAAAAACGAAAAAGTGGAAAAATAAGCAACATCGCGAACAACATCAAAAGACTGAAGAATATTGAAAAAAAATTATAATAGACATATTAATCGAACCATTTTAAATTACTAAGCTTCCGATTCAATCTACTGAAAACTATAATACTTTTAACCCTCATCACTTATACTTCTGAAAAATTACGTATTACTTACATGAGGTCAAATTGAGGTAAAATTATATGGAGGCGTATACAAAAATTCTACAAATTTTAAAGTTATTAAAAAACTAATTTTTTATTACAAAATTCATAACTTCCACAATTTTTATCATTCATAGCTAAAATTTGTCTTCGGTGCCCTTCTAATGTCGTGTATCAATAAAAAATCGTATAAGTAAGTCTAATTTAAAAAGTATAGTTATTTTGAAGATCGTATGAGAGGTATATTTTAACCAAAAAAATAATAATAATAAACATCCAAAAAAAAAAATTCAATATTTTGATCTATTTTTATTCATTTGCTAGTGTTTCTAATCCGGTGAGCATTTTTTATCTGAAAGAGCAGTATAATAAATTAAGAAAATTAAAAAATTGTACTTTTACTCTTTGCCTAATCATTGAACGCATAATGAATCGCGATGTTTTCCACATATTGGACGCTGGCACGATGGACATGATATTGTGACTGAAAATGTTTAAGATATCCAATTGTAGGTTAGGAAAAAAATTCGCATATGTATATTCGGTTTAGTTACAATTGCCATGATTATTTTAGTACAAAAAACACAAAACTAAAATCTTTGATTTTTATGGATTTCGAGTACTATAATTATTTGGGGTCAGAACGACCCCAAAAAATTATTAACAATTCGTGCATTCAACTACAAAAGCAGCATAGGCTCGTAGGCTCAACGGTAGCATGTTGAACATATAGTAGAGACCTTAAACTCTTACCAAATGGCAGCACGGGTCCTAATTTAAACGCGCTCCTGTTCAAATTTTAGTTTGAAGTTGATGTTGGGGTAATTCTGACCCCATGTAAGTGACGAGGGTTAAACATCAAAATTTGTAAACTCAATTGAAGAAAATTGAAACATTATAATTTTAATTTTAATTGGAATCTGAAAATCATAAAATCTTATTATAACTGAGAATTTAAAGTTTTATTTTGAAAAAAAAGACACAGAAAAAAAGTTTTTAATTATAAAAGTTGTTTTAAGCCAAAAAATTAGGCTTGTGGTTTTTTTTAAATAAAAAATGGACTTAAATATAACTTCAAGTCTAAAAACAGGTTTTAATTAAGGAGTAACAGAAACAAAAGACTGTTTTCTGGGTAAATAGACTGTAATTTCTCAGGTTTGGTGATCTTTGCAGTGTATTAAAAATAATTTTAATTGAGTTAAAATATTAAAAAATCTTATATTCATTGAGGAATCTGATATTATTCAGTGTCTTGGGTATATTACGTTTTTGTGCTCACTAGACAGATGTTTTCGTGTCACGATAGGTCACTTATCAGAAAAAATTGCTTCTTCAATTTATTCATCCGCAGAAATACAAAGATCGCCCATCACTTTAAAGCCGAGGTCGAACTTTGAACACGAGAGACGACTTTGCATTCCGAACATATTGTAAGTCGCATAAACTCTGACTTATCAGCCAACTAGATACCGAACATCATTAAGTTGTTTAGAAAGTATCCCATCTTTTAGAGGCTTGATTCGAGCATCAACATGCAAATTTTAAATCGCGAAAAATTTCATATTTAAAAGTAAGTAGCGCGGTACAAATAGCTTTAAGATCGTTAGATATTTATATATTTTCTTAAATTATCGTTCACTTTCCCTCACTCATTATTTTAACGGGATCCTATAAAATGAAAATGCTCTTTTAAAAATAAGAGCAAAATGCTTGCATTTCTTAATACTTAGAAATTAACACAAATCTAAAAGTACTCACCAAAAAGTGATGATTACATAGATGAGTCCAAAATCGCTGCAAAGCCAATCAGTAACAAATATTAATCCTGTCAATTTTAATGCCTATATAAATTTCGATGTTTCTATTTTTATATTTTTTAAATCGCGATATATAACAGTTGCGGATTAAAGTATGGCTCCATTCGATTAAATATATATATATATATATGAATATTGATTGCTGAAGTAAAACGGAAGATTTATGTAATAAGAAAATAATTATTTCATAAAATAATAGGTTCATTACAAAGAAGCAGGTAAAATTTTATAAATCATGACTAAGAAATTGAAACTGATTCACAATAAACTCTTAGATTACGCATATTCTTACAGGGACAACGCAGGAATTTAAAATGAGAACGCAGATGACAGAAAAGTAGCAACATAGCGTTAAAAGCGAGCATTGAAATCCCCGGTAATGGCCGGATCACATTCGACTTGTAACACGATTACTCTATCATTACGCAGGAATCATTAAGACCACACAAAAGGGGGGAATATATACTTAATTCATCATATTTTTTGGACATTAATTCTCATTTTTTCTTATTCACACAATAAAATGAGACACATTATTACAATTCGCAGCTTTATTCAAATTAATAAAAAAACTATGCATGCAAATCTTTGAAAATTTGTCTTTTTTTTAATAATATGATTTTATCAAAAATATATGTTGCAAGTAATCAGTGCTGCGTTAAATTGTCTACATTAGGAAGATTTTAAAAAACCTATTTATACACGGAGAAAAATGGATGTTTAAATGTAAAATAAGAAAAATGAGACATTATTAAAATTCGCAACTTTATTCAAATTAATAGAAAAAATTATCCATTGAAATCTTTGAACATTTGTCTTCCTTTCAGTAATATTATTTTATCAAAAATATATTTTTAATATATAATTTAAAAAACCTATTTATACACGGAGAAAAATAGATGTTTAAATGTAGATGTTCAAAGGGTAAGATTGTAGCACCTGACATGCAGATATTAATGCCAAACTGTTACTATCTTTTTCAGATGTAGCGTAAAAATATGTTTATGTTAAACTGAAACACATTCAAGTGTTGAAACCGTCCGAGCGCATGCGCATCGCGCATTGGAATTTCACGACTATCTCCCAAGGATTAAAATTAACTATCCATACATAAAATTGGATAAGGGTTTTCTTCTGTCTTAAGGAGGGAACAGTGATCTTAATTTTCACGTTTATTGACTTAACACATTTGACAAAATGTTTATAAATTTCAATAAAAATTTGAGTTAAGTAACTTAAAATATATATAGAATCTTAAATTCAGATTACACATCATTCTTTCTCCGATTACTTACCCCCGTTAAATATTGAACATAACCTCATCTTGACTGAATGTATCATCTGATCGACATTTCATTCCCTTCATCTGTTTTCCCTTCGTGTACGAACATTAAATTGTGATTTTAAATTCACAAATAAGTTATCAATTCAATCCTTAAATTACCATAAATAAGCAAACTCCTGAAATATTTACACGCGTTATTTGACATAAGTATATTTGTAATATCTCGAATATTTCAGTTGAACATTTTGGATGTTATAGAGTAACATCTCACTTTTTAAGATCTACAGATGCTAACTTTCAACGTCTAGATTGTTGTCCTATAGTTCAACATAAAATATGTTAACCCTGAACGTCTAGATGTTACGTTTGACCATCCATTTTTCTCCGTGTAGATATATAGGAGTTTTATTTGAATATGCTCTTTTAATAATAAAGACTACAATCATTGTCGAAAACTCAGCAATGTCTGGAAATAAGATTCCTCTTCCACTTATTGAAAGGGAGCAACTCCCAAGTAGAAATCAAATCTTTTTGTTAGGCACTGGGGTCAATTTCCATTAGAAAGACAATTCTTTAATAAGTCTCATTCAAAAGATCAAGAAAGAAGCATGGGTTAAAGGACTCCGCAGAAAATGTACGGAAAAGGAATTTCGGTGGATATCACTGAATTTATTTTATATTTTATGTCACGAGAAGTAATTTGCCAAAAGACTTGGATCAATTGTGGCTAGTTTCTTTATGTAGAGTTATTCCTTAATTTTTTGGAGTAAAAAAATGAACTTTTCATTAAAGGAAAGGAAAGTACACAAACAACTACCATCTCTAATAAAAGATCGCGCCTGACCAGGTCATTCCCTTTTCACTGATAGAAGGAGGTAAGCTTGCATTAGAAATGGAATCCTATTGTAAGACACGGAGGTGATTTCCAGAAGAATTTTGTTTTTAATATGTCGCTTTAAAAATATAGGAACAAAAATTTTGTTTTATTTTCTTCATTTCCCATATTTTAAATTTTATTATTTGTTTCGTTCGATTATGTCAAGTTACGTCTCGATCAAGACGGAAGTTGCGTTTTCATAAGAACCACACAGGTGTCGGTTCTTATGTATCGAAGTGTTGTAATTTGGAGTAGATATAAGAGAGGGCATGCGTTAGTGAAAATGCTCATGTATTCATATACAATATACCTATAGCTAGTTACGAGTTTATTTCGCTCAGGATTTATTATAACGGCGCCGGTCTCTTGTTTATCCGGCCCCTGATGCAATACACAGTGGTGAATGTTTCGTTGTAATTGGACAGGCAAGGTTGGGTAAACCTGGTAGGGAAATTGATGCAGCTCTTATATTACACTCTAATTTTTACTTTTCTTAAACATATACTTAACACTTACAGCTATGGGGATTTCCGATTAGATTTCAGCTTAATAGTGTTGTCTCACAACTATAAAAGATTGCGAAACTTTAATGTCAGGTGTGATGTAGAATGCCTTTTAGTTCTAGCACTTCAAAGATTTAAAATTAGTCTCACTTGATGACAGCTTCCCTAAGAAAAAAAACAAATTTAAACTGATGACGAAGAATATAAAATAGAAAAGAGTCTCTCAGAATCCCCTAGGTTTAATATTTTTATTATTTGTTAGGAAAAATTTAATCCGACATTCCGAACAGGCAGTTTTTGTATATCACTTAATTGGGTTGAATATTCATACCAATAACAAAAAATGAGCTAAATAACTCAAGAATTGCATTTCCACAAATCATCGTATCAAACAGGTTTAAGAGTCATTAGAGAAGTGGGATTTTCCGAGTACTTTATATGCAATGTTCATAAGTTTTCACTCATTTTTTTTAAAGAGTTTTTTCTTGCGTATATTTCTCTATCATCATTATATACTGACGTCACATAATTTACTCTATTTCTTTGGTTAAGTTCACGAACTTGTAAAACTACTGCATCTCCTTATTAAAGAATATTACTCTCGAATGCAAATGGACTGCATATTGGAAATCGTCTTTTTTTTAAAGTGAGATGTGTTATTCATAGATTGAAACGAAAGATTTTGAGCGAATTGACGAAAAAAATTGATGAATAGATGAAAACGATCGCGCTAAAGCATCCTGTCTTGGTTTTTGAAATCCTCGGTGCGTTACACGCATACGTAATTTGCGTCTCTGTGCAAGCTCGATTCGCATGACATACGCGACGTGGCCTTCTCGTGGCCGTTTTAGCGTCGCGTACATCTACTTACTCGCCCAGCACATATTTGCTTACACAAGTATGCATCGTTAACTATGTCGTGCCAGAGATACTTTCGAGCAAATTTAATCGTAATATCTCCCCTTAAAATATTTCGAGCACTCACATATTTCGCAGATAGAAGCTGAAATCAGACATTTTATCGCACACGGATGGTGAATTGCTTTAATACGTTTTCTGATTCATGCCTTAAAAATTTTCTGATAATAAAGATTTTTCACTTATTAAGCCCATTTAAACGAACAAATCTTTAGAGCTTTATAAGCAGTAATAAAATGAAGAAGAATATGTTTTTTAACATAAATAATATTTTTAATATTTGAAAGAAGGCTAATTTGACATAATTATTGTATGATACAATTATATTTCAATTATCAAATAAAAAATACAAGAAACGCGTTTCAATCGACATTATTAAACAGTATTTTCGTATTTAATGATAAAGTAAAAATTTCAAAACAGTTGTTGGCGAATTCAGGTTTAGAGTAAAAAATAATAAAACTCAATTAATTAATAATTGTACCAAATGAGATCCGACAAGCAATGGCGACCTTCGTCAGTGGATTTATTGACTACGTAGAAAAGTAAAGCCAAATCCACCAACAACTATTGTACAATTTTGTTCTCGAGGGTCAATACAGTTTCCACTGATAATTAAAATAAAACTATTTTAGGGATTACTTGAAAAAATTCGAGTTAAAAACTCCTATATGGAGTTACTCTAAATTTCCCACCAAATTTTCCGGGTCTTAACGTGGAATTTATATCAACTTTCGATGAAAATTTAATTTTTAAAGAAAATCTCTCGAATTTCACTAATGATTTCAAAGAAAATTTCAATCAATCAATTCCGTCCACTTAGGCACAATGGCACTGTTTAAGGCTTCTTTTTCAATAATCGAAATTAAGAAGTGCGCGGTTTGGATGTACTCAGATGGGGACGTCATGTCGTTGATAAAATGGAATTAAATCATTCTAAGTGAATCTAAATTATCTTAACTCTCAGAATTGATCACTTTATAACTAAATAATCTTAAATTTGAGATATTCAATATTAAACAGTTTTGAATTTAGTCATTTCAAATTGAAAGTATGCATTTAATTTAATCATTTAAAACATAGCAAAATGAAACAATTACAGAATTAAGTACAGATCATAAATATACAATTTTTTATTTTGATCCGTTCCTAGCATAATAAATGAAAAAAACATTATACATTAAATTCCTCTTTTATGCATAATAGAATATCAAAATCAAAAACGAAAAGATTTTGCAAAAAAGTCAGCAACTTCATCGAACTGTATTATGTCTTGTATTTTTACGTCACCCATCGTTTTTTAAACAATTAACTTATGTTTAAACAATTATGTTCCATAAAATACCAAACATTTATTAGTTTAAAAAGCTTGCAATTTTTTCACAGATCACCCAGATTTAGAACAACACAAATGATCTATAATCCTATAAACATAAATGAAGCAAGCCCAAGAACAAGCCTTTTGGGTGCTATGCGTAAGATTTCTGGGAGTCCCCCGCGGGTTCGAGGGTGTGTTCAGGTGGGGATGACGAAGAAGGGGAAACAGGTGAGTTAAGGTGAGACTGGGGGTGGGGGGGGATCGCTCGACCCGCGAGTCCATTCGCGAATCAACTGGTCGTTCTTGTTCAGTCTTGCGGCAGGACTCAGTCGTAGAAGGTCCGATCGCCTTCTTTTTCACGTGTCCATCGGTATTGTTAGCTTGCGCTTCGAAAAGATCGGTCATGTGTGTTGTGTGACTTGTGAGGTATCGATGGTGCGTTTTAACTTTTGGAATCCTTCAATGACGTCCACTGGTCGGGATTATACTTAGCGAGAGCTGGCCACTTCATCCAACTAGTTTCTAGTTGGTACCTTCGCGAGAAAAGAGAAAGATCAACAAAGACCTGACGGCTCCAGAGACTCGAGCTGACAGACCATCCAATATTCCGTCCTGTTCTCCATCAGGTACATTATCTATCAACTCACTTTTATGGAAATCATCGTATTTAAATTTGTTAGCATTTTTACCAAGAGATTCCAAATAGCTAGAATCTTTCTTAAACATTTAAATCGTGGTGTTTTCCTACAGATACTGATTCATCAAACTTGATGATAAATGATGAATTTATCTAGTTAGAGTAGTTTACGTTTGTTAATGGTTGTTTGAAAAAATAAGTTTAGTAGATTAGATGGTATAATGGAATGAAAGACAATGCTCAAGAATTAGCACAGGATGATGAATGTTTCTCAAGAAGGATAATTCGGATTAGTAATCCACATGAAATATATTCAGTTAGAGAATAAATTAATTTTACCATCCATCCTGAACAGGAAAACAACCCTAAAAGATAACGAAAAAATGTTGGAATCCTTAAAAAATAGAATCCAAGTGTCAATAGCCTGAAAATTAGCAAAAAAAGAAGGAATCTTTATTCTGAGGACTAACCGACCATATCAAACTAATCAACATATCATTGACTGGTATTATGGAATTTCCCATTAAACTAATTGGTCTGGTATAGCGCTTTAACCAAAAACACCGGTTATATTACCATCTAGTGTAATAAAAATATATCCTAGTAAGAACTGAGAATCTGTCCAGAATTAGTAATCCTGCGGAGTTAGGCCATTAATCTGAATTTCTTCTCGTGGAGAAACTGAACCAGAGAGGCTTGAAAAATTCAGAAAACCTGAAGCAAGAAATTCTGAATCTTGATTTCACTTTTCATATTCTTTTATTCTTATTTATTATTCAAATAACGTATAAGTCTATTTTTATGATATTCGCTTTTTTTTCTTCTTGAATTCCATTCGTTAGGCAGTGAATCTCCAGTCTAACAATGCCCAGTTAAAATTAGAATCGAAAGAACTTAGGAACACCAATTTTACCCAGAAACTAATTACTTCCAAGCTCAACTGTGTAATCGTTTCATTACTTCTGATAGAGGAATTTCACGTCATGAATCTCTTATGAAAGTAAATTGCCTAGTCACATATCTTTAATTTAAAGATTTTTTAAATAAAGTGTTCACCGAAATTCCGTGAGTGTAGAAAAAATACTTTCAGTGAGCTCAGGAAAGCTGTAAAAGGGTGGCTAGGTTCATTGAAATTCGGTGAGCGAAGCAAAAATATTTGGTAGATTAACGTTACGAAAAATTCAGTGACGCTAGTCCCAGTGCTCTACAGTATACTTGATCGGTTACATTTACGTAAAATTCCTTAATACTAATCAGCGCCTAAAATTAATATGAATACTCTTCTTATTGGACATCATATTAATTTAGTTCAAAGTTCGATTTGTACATAACACGCGTATGAATATTATATGCAAAGTTTTGCTTACTCTACATACTCAAAGCACATAAAAACTGTTGATATAAAGAAATATGACTCGAGAGTCACAATTATAGAGAAAAATATCAGTCTTCGATAAAAAAAAACTGCAAACTGGAAACCACATTTTGTAAAAAAAAAGATTGCAGATAATTGCAACAATGATTCGAGGAAAATCATAATTTGTCAAAATAATAATTTGTTTGTCAAGACAAATCACACCTTTGCGTAAAATCATAACGTGTTATTATACAAAAAATCTACTCAGTAATAAATTAGCAGGTTGGAGGTTAGGATTGAATACACATTTTGAAAACTGAATATAAGAATTTATGTCTGTCAAAAACTTTCTCACTTAGTGCGTGTGTAACAAACATGACTTCGAAATCTTATGCTAACATCATTCACACCAGAAAACGTGCATTTATAAGTATTGAAAATGAAATATGTAATGAATTAACTTTTAGGAGAAAATCTTCAGTTGCTTCAGGGCATCTTTTTTTGGACTTGCATAACATTTGTACTGGTTTCAAATAATAATGATCATTAATGTAATCTGCTGAAGTAGAGTTTATTTTAAAAAATTATATCTTTTATCAAAAACAGAATAAGATTTCACCGCTTGAAAATTTCGTTTTAAAAGGTTTATTCGTGTATTTTCTTCTACTTATTTGAGCAGTGAAAAATCCTCCTTTAGTGCAATTATCTATTGGTAGAAGCGCATACTTTATAATTACAAAAAGTATTCTCCTCTGTCAAAGAAGACATAAATAAAAGTGTACAAAAATGGAATTTTCGATTTTGTAATGTCTGAGAGGTCTCACAGTCGACTTACGTCAGAATGTAATACATTTACATCCTTCTCTTTTGTTCAACGTTTTGAGCTGTGATTAGAGAAACAAGACATGTCCTTTCCATCTATAAAGTAGACTTAAAGTGTATCGTTCAAAGTTTAATCTTTACTAATCTAATTATTTAGATGAAAATTCAAGCGTGTAGAAAAAAATTACTATTTAGATATTCTAGATAATACTTAAGGAAAAACTCTTGAATATGAAAACTATGAATCAAAGGCAATAATGATACATTTTTCTTATGTGAATCCTGTTACATGACCTACCTCGAAACCATGTGGCATCGATTCGGTCAGTAACATTCCAAAATCTACGCTTGGTTGGTCTAGCCATTCTTCGACAAGTTTTTAAATTGATGCTTGGAGAAGAACTAGTCAATCAGAGACTCACTTTCACTCAAGACAAAACCTATGATAAGACCTTTGGACTTGAGTTGAAAGTTAATAGCTATACCAATTTAGGTTTGCCCATAATTGGAATGCAATTTTTCGAAACAGAATTTTAAAATTCTTTTTGAATAGAATTCTAGAACCTAGTACTATATTCTAGAAACATTTCTCAAATTAGAGCAAAGTAAATTTTTCCAGGAATATTTCAAGTTATGGATAAATGTTAAAATTGCTAACCATAAAAGCAACGATCCTGACTGCAGGTGGACTTTGAAATATGGGGTCATTTGTATTCTCAAGAGTTCTGCTTGCCGTCATAAAAGTTGAAAAGTTTTGCTGTAGAGTTTACAGTTTAGTGACTTAATTTTTAGGTTTTTAGATTTACTATTTGTATCTTACCGTATTAGCTTCACCTTCGCACTGACAGATATACATTTTTAGAGCGCGACGCAAAACTATTTTGTGAAGAAATCATTTTCAGATAGTAACTTAAGCATGACGCAAAAGACCTAGAGAAATATACTTTCTAAGCTCTATGAAAGAAAATGCAAGTTTAGTTGACTCACGCCGCAAAACTATCGACGCTTCCTCTGCAATCTAGATGTTGATTCTTGTCGGTTACTGTAGGTTACTGACCAGCGCGTTCAACAACCGACCTTCTCAATTACAGTCAATCACTCTGCAAACTAAATTACTTCACGATTTTTCATTCTTCGTTATGAGGAAATATTAGGATGATTCTGTCTAAAGGATTGAATTCAAAGTTGAAGAAATTAGTCATTATTGTGCAATCTACTTTCAATGAATTATAGAATCCACGAGACAGTAAATAACTACAATGACAATCAGCTGAAAAATGGGCACTATAAAAGTTGAGTGCCATGATCTCGAAAGCGATAATATCACGAAAATCGGTTGTAAGATTTTCAAGACTTCGGAAATCCTGACGAAATAAAAAACAGTTTGAGAACCAAAGAAAATCTCGCCCGATATTTCGGAAGTGTAACAAATTTTTGCCTATCTCAAAACCCCAGCTGAAAAGTTTGAAAGCATTTGATGAAAAACGATTAACACCTGACAGGGCGTATTCTACATCCACAATTTTACGAATTTCCTTGATATTTCTATCAAATGCTTTTGAGAAAAAGTCTATCAAAAGTAATAATTAATTAATTATTTTGCTCGGAACTGTCTGACCGTGTTCGACTAAAAAGGCAATTTCTACTTATTCTTTTTTGCGATTGTTTGGATTTGGCAATGTCTACACATTTCATTTGCTATTATAAATCTCTGTCCATTTCAATAATCTTCATTTGGAGTAATATTATCTAATTTAAGAAAATATATCCATAATTCATGTCTATTTTAATAGGCTAGACTAGGACGACTAGCCTATTTTTACCATTTGGCTAGTCGTCCCGAAAAGGATGCATTTTATGAAATTTATCCTGTTAACTAAACAAAAATGATCAAAAATGTTAGCCATACCGAAATTCGGAACAATTAGCCTATTTTCACCATTTAGCCATTTTTTCTGAAAAAAATGCTAATGGTGCAATTATAGTTGATAAAATATAGTGATTTTCAGTCCTCAAGCCTCGCACTATTTTTCAGCCTTATCATCATCAAACTTTTATTTCAATATGATAGAAAACACTAATTCCTGTTAATCAATTTATACAGTATTATCATGAAATAATCTTCGTTCCTGTAACTTATGTAATTACTTTGACTAGTCACAGAGGACTAGTCCTCGCCCCATAAAGTGTTGTAAAAAGGACAGGGTGTGACCTTATATTATTTCTGTGACGAGTCACAGGGGTGCCTTCCCGCCCCGACGGGGCGTTGGAAAAGGGACAGGGATGTGATCTTACATTATTTCTGTGACCAGTCACAGGGGTGCCTAGTCGTCCCGAATTTCGGGATAAATAGAATTTTTCATCTTGCGCTAGTCATCCCGAATTTCGGCACGGCTAGCTGGAAATCAAGATAAATTATAGTCATCGTGAAATTCGGGACGACTAGCCTATTTTTACCATTTGGCTAGTCATCCCAAAAATGATGCATTTTATGAAATGTATCCTTTTAATTAAACAAAAATGACCAAAAATGTTAGTCATCCTGAAATTCGGACAACTATCCTATTTTCACCATTTAGCCAATCCTCCTTAAAAAATGCTAATAGTGCAATTATGGTTTATAAAATAAAGGGATATTTAGTCCTGGAGCCTCGCACTATTTTTCAGCCTTATCATCTTTAAAATTTTATTTTAATATGATAGAAAACACTAATTTCTGTTAATCCATGGAATAATCTTCGTTTCTTTCGCCACCTGTCACTTAATTTTTAGTTAATAATTTTATCAGCTGTTCTACCTCTACCAACATCAAGATAATTCATAACGTTCACGCGAAACTTGATATCGAGTTAAAAATGTGGAAAAATAAATATAAAGCAATAAGAAATGTTTTTCTGGTGATAAATCTTTATAATGATGAAAAAAGCAACAATAAAAAATTTCACATAATAACTTTTTTCATTATTGTTAAAATTTAGGATCACACAAACCTTTCTTAGTGCTTCATATTTAGTCTCTCAAATTTTCAACTCGGTGTCGCGTTTCGTGTGAAGGAAAGTTTGTTTTTGAAAAACATTTAAAAAGAATTTGTGAGATTACGCTCACATGGCCTTAAAGTAGATAGTTTTTCGAAAATTTCAAAAAAAAAATTAATTAATTTGCGATGGAAGAAATGATAGGATAAAGTATCGAAAAAAGAGTATTGGAAAACTAACTAAAAAAGAGAGATTCTTTTATGGAATCGACCGCCCTTCTACTCACCTCATTCTCCTTTTGAGCTTAACCCCACTAACTCCCAGAGTTATTTTAATCAACCCCTTAAGAAATTTGATAGGGGAAGAAGTATGACTTAAATTATTCATGTGTCTAGTCAGAAGGATGCCCACCCCTCCCCGCGGAGCACTCAAAAGCTATTATAAGGGGTAGGACTGACAACTAAATTATATATAACCAATCAGGCAAGGGTACCTTTTTGCCCACGCTCCCCCACGAGAGATTGGAAATGAGTAAGAATGTGACTTGAATTATTTCTGTGACCAATCATCGGAACGCCCCCCCCCCCCGAGGTACTGAAAAAGGAACAGGGGTGTGATCTTACATTATTTCTGTGACTAGTCACAGGGGTGCCTTCCCACTCCCACGAGGCGTTGGAAAAGGGGCAGGGGTGTGCTCTTACATTATCTCTGTGACTAGTCGCAGGTGTGCCTTAGCGCGTCCATGAGACATTAGAAATGGGTAAGCATGTGACTTGAATTATTTATGTGACCAGTCACCGTGGTGCCTTCCCGCCCCCCATGAGGTACTGAAAAAGGAACAG
>NC_046658.1:67619022-67633560 GCF_010883055.1 Belonocnema kinseyi
GTGTGCCTTCGCGCCCCCATGAGACATTAGAAATGGGTAAGCATGTGACTTGAATTATTTATGTGACCAGTCACCGTGGTGCCTTCCCGCCCCCCATGAGGTGCTGAAAAAGGAACAGGGGTGTGATCTTACATTATTTCTGTGACCAATCACAAGTCATCAAGCTTCAAATGATAAAGGTAAGATGTAATCCACGCACGCGGAAATCACAGGAAAGTTTCGAACGAACTTGAGACTACGGTGACACAGAGCAAATATATAAATTGATTTGGATGAGTTAACGCTTAAAGGACTGCACTTTATAAAACATAACCTAACTTTTAGTTTTATTCGTTTCGGAAATTTGTTTATATGGACAAGTAACAGTTCTGATAATCTTTGGCTAACTCAAAAGGAGTAAGATTAAAAAAATACATTATTTTCAGAACGACTAGCCAAATGGTGAAAATAAATTATTCATCCCGAATTTCGGGACGTCTAGCCAAATGGTGAGAAGAGGCTAGTCATCCCGAATTTCGGGACGAGACACTTCGATAAAAATTCGTTCAAATGAACGAATATTTTTACGGATGACTTTGCAAACCAGGAAAAGTGCTCAAATATTTGTTAATTTATAATGTAAATGATTTATTATTGAAAAATGAATTAAAATACATAATTTAAATTGTAGTTGGAACAATATTTATGAGTAAAATAGAAATGTCGGAAAATATTTTGTTCATTTCAACGTTCAGAACTTCAGGTACATGTGTTTTTTTTACATTCCACTAAAGCTAAATTCAATGTTTACGCGTAACTTTCAACAAATTTGGATACTAAATCTGGATCTTTTCTTTTCAAATGAGTATCATTCTGTTACAAATCACTTTGATCCAACTTTAGATCATAATAGTTTTCCAGGATTTTTTGTTATTCGTTTTAAAATCTTATACTTTTTCTATCAATAGTTTTTATTTCAATAAAACTATATCTTGTCCTGGGAGATTTCTATGGAATTCTTCTAAAAAATTATATACTTTTCTACCAAGATATTGTTCTTAAAACAATCAAACCTTATACAATGAGCAAATTTGGACAGGAAAGTATAAGATTTCTTGACGGTTACAATTTAATAGACATTTCGAGTATTCTGATAGGTAGAATGTGATACAAGTATGGAGTAGGTAAGATATAATAATATACGATTTCTCGACAGATAGAATTGGATAAAATCTTAAGATTTCGGAACATAGGATTTGATACAAGTCCTGTTTGAAT
Organism: Belonocnema kinseyi; assembly: GCF_010883055.1. Classification (NCBI taxonomy): domain Eukaryota; kingdom Metazoa; phylum Arthropoda; class Insecta; order Hymenoptera; family Cynipidae; genus Belonocnema; species Belonocnema kinseyi. Next base: position 67,620,280 of record NC_046658.1, read on the forward strand.
GAGATTTTATAGAATTTTAATAAGAAGCTGTTGACGGAAAAGTAAAGGATTTCTTTACGTTTAGAATTTGATAGAAATTTGCTAAGGTACAATATAGTAGAAATTCTTTGTGGATAAGATTATATAGAAATTTGATGAGATTCTCTTGATAGAAAAGTACACGATTTCTCGAAGAATAGAATTTTATAGAAATTTACAAAACTGTGACAGATAGGTCTCGAAACAAGTTCTGTATGGATAAGATTTAATAGAGACATAATGAGAATATGTTGATAGAAAAGTATAAGATTTCTCTATGAATAGTTTTTCATAAAAATATTCTAGATTATGAAACATAAGATTTAATGCAAGTCTTGTACCGATAACATTTAATAGAATTTCAATGAAAATATAATAGGAAAGTATAGAATTTCCAGATGGATATAATTTGATAGAAGTCTATCAAACATGTTAATAAATTTTGATTATAAAAATCGTTTAATTGAATTGGATAGGATTTACCAAATGTGCTAATAAAATTGGATTCCTGTAAACATAATCATTATTGAATATACCAAAATATCACAGCTGTTAATCTTCTCAATGAATTAAAAGTAAAATTATACTGCGATTTTAATGATTTTTGAAAATCTATTTGATTTTTTAGATTATAATAAAGAATAAATATTTTTATCGCATTTTCTTCAAGTGTGAGATTGAAATATATTTCAATAATTATTGTTTACAATAAATTAGGAAAGAAAATCGACCGCCGGTGCTTTGACACTATCTTAGGTATTTCTTATTATTCAAGAAAATCGTAATATAATTTTTTTAATTCGTTAAATAAGAAGTTTGATGGGTGTTATATTCCTCTATATTTAGTAATTATTATTTATTTAAAAATTTAAATAAAAATGTTCCTTATTTCAAAATAAAACGCGCGCTATACGACGCATGCGCATTAGAGTAAGGAAAATCCCATGGAGGATTAACGATAACTTATAACACTTTATTTAAGTTCTACCATTGGTCAATTTTGATTGAATTTTCCCCGAATGTGTAGACTCAATACCATGTATTGTCTGGATAGAGAATCTATTACATTTTACGATTTTCCAGGTTTGTTTTTTTTAAGGAAATTACATCAAATCGTATGAAATCTAGTTTAATTTTGAGATCTCCGATGTCTTTGAAAGTCCTTTTTATAACACAACTGTTTAAGGAATTTTAATTCTGCATGTTTTGTTTTATACGTCAGGGGTTTAGAAAGTAGATAATAAATTATTAAATTTAAATCAACAATTTAAACACAATTATAAAGAACGATTTCGCAAAAGGTATAAATTGATTTTTTCAGCATCTTTGAAATTTCCATGCGAAATACTGATTATTCTAAGTAAGCCTTACTAAAGAAAAGAAAGTAGATATACTTGTTGGTTCGATGCAAATCATGAAAACAAGGTAATATCAAAGTTCTCGCAAGCAGGAAGAAAAGTTATTATTTAATCGCTTCGCTGATTAACCAATAAAGTGCGCCTTTCTCGCGATCAATGACATTGTAAAACAAACTTTTCATATTATTCCACACAATTTCATAGTCGTTTCGAGAAGTTACTTCACGTCGGAATAAACTCAGTGCCTCATCGTTATTTCACTTCAATTATATATGAAATTGCTTTTCAATTATGTTATTGAAATTTAAGTTTGAATTCAATAGGAAGTGTAGAGAAGATTTAGACGAGCGAATTTCCTTAATTCTATTAGCGAATATTATGTAAACGATCAGTTAAAATACCTTATTTTAATCCACCGACTCTAACAGACAATCTTTACTGTCGCTTCTGTTAGTTGCATATAATTGTAATGGTCCTAAAGTCAGAAATAAGATGCGAGAAACAAATTGAAAAATAATACATCCTAAATCTTCCTGAAAGGCTAAAGAGATGTGGATATGTGATTGTCTTTATCAACACACAAACTCAAATCTCTTTCACTTTTAACGAAGCTGGAAGTAACGAATTTCTTGCAACTCGCAACATTATGACACTTTTCGGGTGAAGGCTATCTCACCCAGGCGGCGAAAAGAAAGGCTTTGGTCAAGAAGTTTCAGAAGTGGGTCAATCGAATATGAGAATACTTCAGTTTGCCAATTACGTCCGCGACTGTATTGGGTTTCCCCTATTCGAATTTGATACGACTCAAAGTTTAACTTTCAAAGCTGTCAACTTTTAAGAAACGATGGTCGACCTTCGATTATTATATTTGGAATATCAAAAAGGAATTCACGATTCGGTCTTAGTTTTATGGAATTATTTTAAAAATGTTTAATTGAGTTTAAGTACCTTAATTACAATTTGGAATAATAATTAAAGACTAATTTTAACAGCTTTCTTAAAACTTGATATTTTTATAACGAATTATCGTCTGTTTTAATCATAACTCGAATCACGACTTGTTTTCTCTTTTTTTATTGCAATTGCCCTTTCTCTAAGCCTGCTAAAATTCAAACAAAAAATGAACTCGGCTGTTTAGAAATGGAAGCTAATTTTAAAATTAAAAAGTGGTAACTTAATAACTTAGATAAATAATAAAAAGATTTACGAAGAGTTAGCGAGATTCAAGTGCGTGAAATGGGGAACGGCTTTTTACTTACTGAATTACACACCCGGAAAAGGCCGGACAATTAGATGAAGAGCCTTTCTTCTCCTGCACCACAGCAAATTAGATTTAATGTAATTATACTTTAAAAGGATGCATGGTGAAAGCTTTAATATATGTCTTTAGAACGTTCTTATTACTCTTTGATATTTTTCTTAAAACGAAAGAGAAAATCTTCCCAAAGAAGTCAAATTTTCATTAAAAAAACAAATTTGCAACAAAAAAAAACAAAATAATTTGAGAAATGGTGGATATATACTATATTTTTAGTGCCAATTAAAATTTTCTAATCACTTTTCTTATATGTCACTGTTCAATTCAGGAATTTAGCATTATTCTCAAATGAAAATAAGTAGAAGTTGGATTTTATGACAAAAAATCAATTTCTTTTTGCTGATTTAAGTAGAATTTAGACACCTTGAATTTTACGACTTGTTTTATGGTTGGTAAATACATATACAAAGAGGAACTATCAGCCTCACCTTATTATATACACACATTCAAAGAAAGGGCGTTCCATTGACATTAGTTTTGTAGCCTTGATTCTAATTATTTATGCTATTCGAGAATTCTTCTCTTCAAAAAGTAGCTTGAAAAGAAATTCAAATCATCTTTAACGAAACCATTTTCTTAAACTTATCGTGAAGCCGAACTTCAACTTACCCGCACCCATGTTCAAGATATCCCCTTAAAATTCCCCTTCATCTTAAAATATTGAAAAATTAATTAATTTTTTTTGTATTCACAAATTAATTTTTTCTAATTTACTGGTTATAATAGTAAATTTTGTAAACAAAAATCGAGGTTTTAATGTTTTTTTAAAATTGAAATTAAATCTGCGCCTTTAGTCAGAAATGACGAGTATCATAGTCATAATATAAAAATGTTTCACAGGTGCAATTACCGCATAAAGCCTATAACCATGAGTGCATTCAGACTCTCGATTTCACCTACAAAGCCGCTACGTTCTCGAGTTGTGTCTGCTGGAGAGAATGCGTATGTTGCGTATGCGAAAGTTAATTTTCCTAACTAACAAAGCATGTAAAGATCTTGCAATGATCTCAAATATATCATTTATTTTTCTCCGTTTTGATATTTTCCACTGAATATACCACTTTCTATAACCAATGCTGTTCCCAGTCCCTTGCAAATCCACTTAAGCTCAGTGTGGCGAAAAAACTTCATTTTCAAAATTCCCTCAATTTTCCCTAACACACATTTGTAACAACTTCTTGAAATCTGAAACCACATTCTCTGTTCACCTATTAGTTGGATTTGTATTCGCTGACTGTACTTTAGAGCCGAGATCAGAGCTGCCAACCACGAACTGACAAATTTGCGCGCATTATTTATTCGTATGTATTTTTAGTAATGTTTTTTTATAGCTCTGATCTAACGTCTATTTTGTACAATTTTGAAAAATCAGGATTAAATATTCCGTGTAATAAAAAATATTTAACGCGTGTCTTTCATTTTGCACAATTTTTAAAAATCAAGATTATATTCCATAAAATAAGCAAAGTAGGCCTTGACATTTATTTTTCAGTCGAATATTTATTTCGTCAAAAATGCTTATGATCAGTAGAAAGACTATGGCCTACCATTGCTTCTACAAAGGAAATTCTTCTGCATTTAAATGGGGTTCTCCACTAAGAAATACATTTTTTATAATGTAGTTTTACCGTCTAAATTGACAGATTTTAACAAAATAATCGTTTTTTCACAACAAAGTGAAATGCTATTCAATAAATAGGAACAACAAATGAATCTTTTTTCTCAATTCATTTTGTAGCTAAAACTTATTGTTAAAAAAATTTCAAAATGGTTTGATTGGGTTCTACAGCACTTTTTGGGGGGGAAAAAGTATGAAAGTAATTCTTTTCTATTTGAATAATGTAAGACTTCATGGTCATTTATAAAACACATTATACGTTTGAGTGCGGTGAAGGGGGGGAGGGGGTCTGTAAAAGTATTTATCATTATTCATGTTAGGAATAATAGATAAAGCATCACCACGATAATTATCATCGATTAATTATTTCATTAAGAAATAACGAACATCGTCAGGAGCATGGTACATTTTACTCAAATTTTCCTTAAAAAGTAACTTTACGAAGAAAAGGAGATTTTCGTACAAGATTTTACGAAATATTTATAACATTCATTATATTTACCATTTTCCTTTGTTCTATAATGCTTAAATGTTGAAAATATATTGATTATAGTAAAGCTAACTATTATCACCCTTAGTTTCATCGAACCGTGCCAAACTTTTTAGGGATTGAAGAGGAGTGTCTACCAAATAAAACCATAGGTATAAGTTTCATTTCTAACCCATCCCCACCCTCGCCACAGCGCCCCCAATATGACCTAAAAATAAAAAAAACTACATTTTTACGAACCATTGTTACTTTTTAGCCATTTCAGTCGCCGTTTTTATACAAATAATTACTAATGGACAATTTGAATATTTACCATGACTGTTTAAATAATTTTCAATTGTTTAAACAAATGTAAATTATTTAAACAATTCTTTATTCCCAAAAAGATGTAAAAAATAATCATATTTTCTGATTGAAATGTAATTGTTTGTAATTATTTGGAGTATTAAATTTTTCCAGAAACATTATGTCGGGTGCCACGTGATACTATTCGAATTTTGAAAAAATACGGATTTTCTTTCTCCGGAAATGGAAACTATGGGGGGGGGGGTATCTTCCCCTGTAGCTCGAAAAGCGTTTTTGGGCCACCCTAATATGTGTGTGTGACTGAAATATGTACAGAACAGGTGAACAAATTTGAATTTATAAAGCAAATCCTTATTTTAATAATTTACTTAATCCTATATTCAGCATTTAAAAATATCCTCTCATTTTATAGAGGGATCAATTATTATGGAGGATGCCCTGAGAGTTTATAAAAAGTAGCATGCAAAAATAGTGATAATTATTTATTATTATTTGGGGTCAACGTAGTTAAATCGAATTTAATAATAGAAAAATATTCGTAAATATACAATTAATTTTAACGCATATTTTGAACAGTTTGATTAATTATTTGTTAATATTCACCTAAAAAAGCCACTGCGGATAATGGAGCAAAAAACTTTAGAAGAGACTTTGAAAATAATTTAGCAATTTTTCCTTTTAAATATATAGTTGGAGATAGTTGGATGACAAGACTTTTTGAGTACTTTTTTTATTTATATTTTCCAAACAAAATCTCGTAAGATGTTAAAAAGTGGACAATTACTCATAAACTTTTTCGCAATTAACCTCAAGATTATTTAAGATAATATTTTCAAAACTCTTGTAGAGTCGTAGGTAAGAAAGCGACGAAGGCGAGCATGTGACTTTCTAGCAAATAAAGCTTAAAAACATTTTCATTTATTATTCTTAAGAGTTTTTTTTAATATCCGTTATAGATATTCTCTGAATTTTGCAAGATTTTGTTCAAAATCCTTGCCTTTTCCTTCTCAAGAAAATTCCCTTAGTTTTCCCTGATTACCAGGTTTTTCCTAACCTGCGGCCAGTCTGAGTTCAAAATTTATTTTGAACCTATTAATTACTCAATGGTAATTAAACTTTTAATTTCTAGTACTCCAAATCACACAATTTTTCGGCAAATTGCTTCAAAATGAAAATTTGTAACTATAAAATATTTATTTTAGATTAAACAATTACAAATACTTAAAAATGTTATTATATAAATTAGAAAAATGCTTTTAATTTGTAATTATCACTTTTTTAAGGTTTGGAAATTATTAATACTTTCAATTTGAAACATCTAGGTAAAATTTCAAGCCGAGCATTTGAGTCGATGCTTTTAAATCGTTATAGAATGTATTGAATTTCTAAATTAAAAGGTTAAATTTTAAACTCCTTCTAATTTAGACATTTAAAAAAATGTATTTGACTGTGGCTATTCGTACAGATTTTTAGAGCAAATAGCGAAAATCTTGAAAACATGATTAGTGGAGTCTGTTCCACCTTTAGGTTATTCGTAGGAAAACATGGGCTACTACACACTTCGTTTTAATTTATACTTCTTAAAGTTTAAGTGGTTTAAATTTATTATTTTATTTTTCAAAGTTTTTAAAAATAATTTATAGATGTTATAACTATAGTGTAATTTTTAATACTTGCTGACAATTAAAATAGTTCAACCTGTAACTCTAAAATTAACAATTTAAGGATGCTCAGTTTTTAAATTTGAATCTTTAAATTGTTCAAATTTGTATGTTCTTCATTGCAAAAAGGTTCAACTGGGCATGCTTATATTTAAAATTAGGACATCTCGGGTGGCAAAGTATGGAAGCTTGAATATCCCATATAAATTGTATTGGAAACGGCAAAGCCCTCTAAAGTGGAGAACCTTTCTATTTGGTTCGGCCAAGACAAAACCTTTTTATGTCGATACGTCTAGTCGTAAGTAGAATTGGTTCAATCTTGCACAAGCTTTTAATTTGAAATAATTCAAAATAATTCAAAATTGAAACTTCTAAATTTTAAGTTGCGCAATTTGAAATCAAACCAGCTTTATGTACTTCAATATTCAACTGTGCATTAAAAAAATTGATTTTGAAAAGCTATTTAAAATTGTTTCATTTCGAACGCTTTAAAATCAAGTTTCTGCAATCTTTAGGCTAAATAAAAAATATTTAAATGTATCAAATATAAAACAGAGGAATCTGAACTTTAGACCCAGTTGGATTCACTTGCAAAATTTTCCATTCACTTCAGTTATTTGCATTCAGTGACTGTGACTCTGAATCATATGAAATCGTTCAATCTCTATTAGACAATGCCTAAGAAAATTCTTCAACCAAATATAAAATGTAAAATATGTCTCGAAAAATCAAACGTAAGGTAATGAACAACGAGCGGGTCTAAGATAAATTCCACCGTGACAAAAATAGCGACAGCATTAATAAACTTCAAATGGTTTTTCTAGTAAACTTGGTTTTCTCTCTCGATATAAACCCCTAAAAGATGAGATTATTGAAGTACCAGAGGCCAGGGACCACAGGCAGTCCAGTCGAAGCAATACATCCTCAATTTATTATTTTTGCAAATCGTCATTTAAAAGAGAAGTGTAAAGACCAAAGGCTATATTATCTACCAATTAAATATCACAATCTGAAGTATTAAACGATTGTCATAAGTGATCATATGCACTTACAGTTCCACCGGAAGAAAAACATAAATTAATAACTACATGAAACCTACAGTTTTTTCTCTAGATTTTTTCGAATTAAATCTAATTAAAATTTAATCACACTCAGATTCCTTGCAAACCCGTAGTAATTTAAAAATTATAGGAAAACAAGTCGCAAAAAGTGTCAGCAAAGAATCAATATCGATATAATCGAAGGCTTATTGTAAATTAATGACATTTGCAGGATGATAAATAAATAATTCTAGTTGCATCTCATGCACTACGCTGCAAGTTTAGCAATTAATTCAAACATTTCATTCAAACATTTCCTTGATTTAAATGAGGTTTCATGATTCACGTACTTGTACATACATACCCTGATCTGTACATAATTGCTTCGTTAACTGTCGTTTGTATTCGTCCTTAATTTGATACTGAAACATTACGTTTGGATGTAAAAATAAAAATGTAATAATAACAACACGTTCTGAACATTCTGACTAGACCCTAACATTCTCTCTTTTCTTCAAAATCAGGATTCCTCGCAGGATTCTCTGATCTCATTACTTTTTCATTTAATTCTTGAGTTTTAAGTACTAAAAGTGCAGAAAGTTTGGGAACAGATGTTTCATAATCTTACAAAAGAACCATCCAATATGCTGACAAGAGCAAATATTGGAGGAACATGGTGTTGATTGGAATTTGTTAGGAAGATGGTTCTTGAGAGCGCAGAGAAAGTGTATGGAAACGAAAGGTGAAATGAAAGAAAGGGAAAAGTGTGAAGAAGGAAAGACCCTGGTGGAAGGAGAGCTGCTGTTAGTAAGAAATTCGATGCGACCATGGCCCAGAAAAGCAGACTCGTCGCAAGCTGATCTTTCCACACGCCTCATCCTCGTGGTACGTCCAGGAGGAATGTCGTACATCTTGCGCAACCTTTGACCAGTAGACGCCATGTTTATTGACTTCGATTTTCGAATACTAAACACCATTACGTACATCAAGTGATCGAACAACCGGCTATTGATATTGGCAAATATGACACGACCCTTCTATGAAAGCCCGGCGATTCTGCGAGCAGAATGGTTACTGCTTTTGAATATTTTATCTAGTTTTAATAGATGTGGTTTATGACGAAATTCTGAAAGTAGAGATAAGCCGTTTAACCCATTAAGCCCTGACGGGACGCATTTTTCCATTTTTTTCAGCCTTCTTAAGTTCAATGAAAAATGTCAGAAAATTTTTTTTAATAGATCAACATCTACGTAGAATTTCACGATCTTTCCGAATCTGCCATTGGTTTTAGAGAAAAACGTAATCTGAATAGGTTATGTTCGCTTTTTTAGCGAAAATTCGTGTTACAAAGAAATTTTTTTTCTAAATCGATGCTTTCGGATCGAAATCAAAGACGAATGTGTTTGAAAATAAAATATATCTCGTCCTCCAATCTTTTTCTTTCGTGTCTAAGTGATTCCACTTAGAAAATCAAATTGTAACTATTCAAAATGGCGCCTCAAAATTAAAAATTTTAGACGATATAGTAGTTTCTTTACATAAAAATCGATTTCTAAAAATCTCACGTGAAAAATTGTACAAGGGGGTTTTGGAGGTCGCTGATTACGAATCCGAGATGAAATTTTACAAATTTCAAATGGCGGATCCAAAATGGCGGCAAATAATTTAATTACGCGTGTTGGTATGATAAGGTATACTACGGTGTATTTTAGGTTGTTGATTACGAATCCTAGATCAAATTTGACAAATTCAAAATGGCGGCCAAAATGTAATTACGCGTATTTATATGATAATGTATACAAAGGGGTTTTGGAGCTCGCTGATTACGAATCCGAAATCAAATTTAACATATTAAAAATGGCAGATCCAAAATGGCGACAAAAAATTTAATTTCGCGTATTGGTATGATCATGTATACTAAAGTGTATTTTGGGTTGCTGAGGACGAATCTAACGTCAGATTTGAAACATTCAAAATGGCGGTTGAAAAAAATTTAATTTCATGTATGTGAATGATAATGTGTACTTTGGGGTCTCTTGGGTTGCTGATTACGAATCCGATGTCAGATTCGACAAATTTGTAATATTGAATCCAAAAAGTTCTAAAAAAAAAGTAGAATAATAAAACAAAAAACTTTTGTTGTCAGTTGACAGATATTTTTGCTCATAAAAATATTGTGGAATAATAATCAACGATTATGATATGTAATAATGCTAGTAGACCGTACCTAGGTTCTATTAAAATTTTTCAACTTTGACCGCAGATTCGTAATCAGCAACCCAAAAGACCCCTTAGTATACATTATTATACCAATACGCGTAACGAAATTTTTTGTGCCGCCATTTTGGATTCACCATTTTGAATATGTCAAATTTGATCGTGGATTCGTCATCAGCGACCTCCACAATCCCTTAGGACTAACTGATATCCGAAAAATATACTATCCCCTTTGAGTAATGTTGAAAAGTTGCGGTTTTTTTTTCTAAAAAAATTTCACTGTTTTCCACTTTTTACTTAATAAAATAATAATTAGGGCAGACCGTTTTAAAGCAGGTAATGATCCTACAGTAGATAATCCTTAATTATAAGCACAAATATAAGTAAAATAATTTATTTTTATTTTAATAAATTAATACGTTTCATGTCTTGACTATTGATTACATTAAATTCTTTATTTAACATCAATTAATGTTTTTAATTAATGATTACCTACTGTGGAATCATTATCTACTGTGCGGTGGTTTCCCCGATGCAAGTTAACCAAACAATTGTTTAAACAATTTATTACGGTTTATAACTATCTACAAATCTTATAGCCGGCTAAATTTCTGACGAGTCGCCGGGGCATTTACATAAACATAATGTCAAAAGATTCAGTATAGGGCCTAGTATAATATTTTTCCATCTTTAAATCGGAAAATAATCATTTTTCCCCTTACTTAGAAAAACGCGAATGTTTCCTAAACTATAACCGCCCTTAAGGGCTCTTTTCATGCAGATTCCCAAAAGTAATAGCTACTAATATTAATTTAAACAAAAAGGCTCTCAGTAACTAATTGAAGGAAAATGTACAGATTTACAATTTTTCAGAAAAAAAGAGATTATTAAACGAATGATTTTCTCTTTTTTTATTTATCATATGCTCAAATCTAAGAAACCAACGCAAAGCTAACAATTTAAAAAAAAAACAGCAACTTTCTAGCAATTATCTAAGATAAGATATGTGGGTATGAACAGTAATAAGTTGCTTAAAGTACACCAAAATTTTAATATTTCAGAAAAAACTGCACATTTCTGGCATTATTCAAGGTGAATATTTAAAAAAAATTAATTGTTCAAACAATTAATATATTTTTGTTAACATGAATTAATTATTACCTCACTTTAATTAACAATTCGACGAAAAGTATAACATTTTAGAAAAAACTGCAACTTTATAGCATTAGTCTGAGAGAATATTATAAATGATAATACATTATTTAAACAATTATTTATGTTAAATTTAATTGATTATTGCCTTGCTCTAATTGAACAGTTGAATATAAGTTGAGAATTTCGGAAAACCCGAGACTTTTTAAAGCTGTTCTAAGAGAAAATTGTTTTAAAAAATAATTAATTGTTCAAAAAATGTATGTAAACTTCCAGTTATAAGAAGAAAGTAATATTCTGTGTATTATAAACCATTTATATTTAAAAAACTCCATAAGTATATACTATATAATCTCTCTTTCTCAATAGCATGTATGGAAAATAATATAGCTGTCAGAACATAGACATAAACTGTTGTAAATCGAAGGAAGTTTTCCAGTGTATACCATTTGTGATAAAAAAAATTTGGGAAGGGCCTGGGCACTGCTTTTAACTACGATAGCTACAGGTAAATTTCAACAAAAAATTTGGTATAATTTTTTATTATTTCATGGTTTAAAAACATTTTTCCCGTTCATTAAAATAATAAAATTCAATCTTTTAAAACTGAAAAGCTTTAAATTTATTTATTCAAAATTGAAGTTCAGGTTTAAGCTTTTCAAATTATGTTAACAAGTTTGTTATAATTTTAAAGTGGAAGCCTTTAATGCTGGACACTTAATTTGTAATCCTTCGTTCAAAATTGCATTATATTTCACAATAAAGCTTTTAAACTTTTCCAATTTGCAATTATTAGTCTGTAGAATTCGACTTTTAAATTTTAAGTTTAAAAAAGTAAACAATCTGTAAACAAGAATCGACCAAAATATAAAACTGTGTATGTGATGCCTTCAAACTTTAATAATATGCTTTCTAAACAGATTTAAAATTTTTTTTTATATTGCATAATTGAAAAATGAAGGCCTGTAAATTCTACAAGTTCTTTTTGTCCGACCTGCAACTTTACGCCCGCTACATACTACTTTACGCCCGCTACGTGAAAATTTACGCTCACTACATGAAACTTTACTCCCGATAGATAAAACTATATTCATCTTTTAAAAAACTACATCGCAGTACCCCGCCTTATCCCTTCTGCTAAGTACACTATTTGTTCCTTTCACTTATAATTTAAAATTGTCAAGAACACAAAACATCATTCATCTGCTTCACATGCTATGCTTGTTTTCAAAGAGGGTAGGACAAAAGTATAGTGTGTATCAAAGGCGTACAGGTATTTTGACTCGCGTGACTGTCGCCCTCGCTTCGCTCGATTGGCAAATTCACACTCGACAAAATAGCCCTCTTTACGCCCTTGATACACAATGTACTATTTTATTTCAAATAGTAAGATTTTAACCGGTTAAATTTTAAATTGTCCTATTATAAATATATTCAGTTTTTAATGATTCTGGATTTGGAAATGTATCAGATAAAAAATGTTAAATTAATAAACGACCCAATAAATATATTTTAGGTGACACATTCACGAAATGTTTACATTTCGAGGCATGTATAGCGCCTGGGGAGTGGTAGATTGCGCAACAGTAAGAAAAAGCAGTAATAAAAAGATTTTATAGAGTTCACCAGGGACTGAAATTTGAGGAATGGCTGTGAAACTGAACTTCAGAGAATGGTAGCAAGGTCTAGGGGCTTAGTATCTCTGTTTATCAAAAAATTCTCTTTGGCAACTGCTGCAGTTACGCACTTTGAGCAACACCGAATAGTGATTGAACCTACTCGAAATGAGAAGCCCAAATAAATTTTTGATGATTTATCGTAAAATACTGATAAATTACCATGAATTGCCGAAAATTGTGGATACTTTAAATTTCAGGAAATTTTTTATTCCATTAAAAAACCTTTTGACTACTTTGAAACTCCGCATTTTTCTTTGTAATTTTTCAATTCACTGAAATTTTCTCCAATTTTCAAAATTTCTCATAATTTATGGCATTCAAAAATTTCAGGAAGGTTTGTTTTCATTGTTTCTCATACCGAAAATTATCTGTTTTTGTTATGAAAAATATCGTGGGCGACATGAATATAAAGTTGGCAGTTATG
>NC_046658.1:67633660-67647524 GCF_010883055.1 Belonocnema kinseyi
AGGGAAAATTCTGGCTCTTATAGGAGAATCATGCCTCAAAACTTTTAAGTATTGCAAATAATTCTGTACCTTTTAATTCTGTAACTTTTAAGAAAATCCTGACATAGATGGTCTAATTTTATTTATAGACTATTTATTTTCAGGCATTTTAATTGATTTTGTTGAATATTGTTTTTCACATATTTACATAACACCACATCTGAATGTTGAACCTTTACTTATATATTTTACACATTAAAAACTGATTTTTTTCTTTTAATTTACGTTTATAAAATCCTGGTTTCACTTAAATTAAAAAATTAATAAGTTACAATCTTTTAGTTATGATACTTCACATTCACCTTAATTCAATCTCAAATTCACCAAAACTATCACAGACATTTTATTTTATAGAAACTATCTGTAACAAAAATTCTGGTCTTGGAATCCTAAATATTTCGATGTTTGGGATGCAAATAGATATTACGGATTGCGGAGTTTGTTTTTGACACGTGCACTCCCTGCAGTCATTAGCATATACACTGAACAAAGTGAATGGCACTGACGCTTTCAGTGTAAATCTGATGATTTCTACAGAGAATAATCCATTAAAATTATTGTAAAGGAAGAATTACAACTGCATAATTACTAATTTAGAAATAAATTGTTGCATCAATTATAATACATTACAATATTATTTTATTTTAATTTCTTAATTTTCTTTTAATCTGCATTGCCCTGTTCAAATTTATTACTTCATACTTCTCATTCGAAACAATTAATTATATAAAATTCTAATCTGAATACTCCACTCAGTTGAACATAACCTGAGGTAACATACACTAGGCAGAGTCACGCTCATTGAAAATTACTATGAGTGCACCGTACACCGCACACGTGATAAATTAAAAATGTGACCAACCGATTCGATTTTCATTCTTTCAATCTGTGAATGACAGATACGCAATTCAAACCGACACGCTTTCTATCGGTTCTTTTTTCCTGGGTATTCTCGTTAAAAGGTTTAAAGGCATAACGTTTGAACTTGGCATTAGGTGAAAACATGACGGTCCAGTAGTAATCCTGTATAATTTAGTATGTAACTTTAATGTGTGTTGCAACGGTATTTAAGTAATTTCCGGAAAAAATATTGTTATCAAGTGTCAATATTCTAAATTTCAAATTTGTTAAAAAAGTTATTTTGACCATTTTAAATAATTATAATAATTAATAAGATAAGCGTGTAAAATTGCTTCAAAATTACGTGATTTAGATTACGACTTTAGATTGGCTGACATGTAACGCCGAGTCATATTCCGCTCATACAAAAAAATTAATATTGAAATTAATACCTAAAGCAAATTTGATTAAAGTGTAAATGTTAGATTATGGCGACATATGTCAGAGCTTCATCGGACTTAATCGGACTGCAAATTTATCAAGATCATAAAGAAAAAAGTGGTTTGAGATGATGCAACGTGAAGTTCGGTTATATTTGGTTGCAAAGATCACTTTAGCAAATTTCTTAATTCTTTTGTGTAATAGTATTATAAATTATTTTCCTATTACAAGAAAGTGTCAGATCTTAATATTTACAATAGTTTTTTGCTATTTTTAGGTGAACAGAGTGCTTGAGTTTTGTAACCTCAAACCGTGCAATATTTATCTCAAAACTTATATTTCAAAAATAATCTTTTTTTTAACAAATATGTCTTCGCAATATTAAAATGTTAAATAATACAAGGAAAAAAAGGATAATCTGTTATTTTTTAAAATAATTTGTTGTACTAATACATCGACTGTGAGTTCACTAACCAAACCTCAACAGCTAATTACAAGCAATGTTAATATTTTTGATTATTTAACACGGGGCTGTCCCGGTATATATCACCAGTCACGGACGCATTTTTATAATGCAATCAAGTGATCTGATGAGAACAGTGTGCCCCGACATATTGTAGTCCGGGAGCTGGGTATGTTCCCGTATGCATTCAAGAGGCAAAAGGTAAAAACTAGTTAATCTTATGTATTTTGACCCGCTGAATCCAATGGTACCGGTTAATTTTACGAGAAGTGGATAGGTTTTGTTTAAAACGCAATTGTTTAAACAAATAGGAAAAAATGGAAAAAATCTCCCGCTTGACATTAGTTAAACGCAGCAAATTAAGATTTTCACTTCGTCAGCTAACTTTACTACGTCGAGTGCTGAGGGGAAAACAATGGCACTGAGGGCATAGTTCGAAATTTTATTTTTTTAATATCTTCATATTAAATAATAATTATTATAATTTTAATATTTCATTAAATCTCATACATTTGACCCTTTGTTTTCCTCTCAGCCCCCCACGAAATGAAGTTAGCTGGCGATGAAGAGAAAATATTTAATTGTTGAAATGTAAGTTTTGATCCTGAGATAATTATATTGAATGGTTTGAAGTTTAAAACTTCAAATGTCTCTGTTTACATAAAAATACAACAACAACTATTGTAAGTATAAGATCAGCCCATTACTTCCATTCGGAAAATAATTTTGAACACTTTTATAACAAAAATAATAAATACGCTAAAGTGAGCTTTGCAATAAAATGTAACCGTAGTTAGATACATATATTCTGTGTCACTATTTGACGTTAAATCAATCCGAGTGTGTTTTTGTTTTGTGTTTTGGCAATCAGGCACAAGACACCCACAATGAGCACGATTTTCCTCTGCCTTTTATAGTCATTCTTATATTGAAATACAGCTGTATGTAAAACCTCAAATGTTAGGCATGTGACTTCATCATGGGGCAAAAATATCGACATTTTAAAATATAATTTCGATTTATTTAACTTTATAAATAAATAAGGCCGTGGCTACGTGCAACGAAATTTCGGCACTTATAGATGGATTTTTTCGGTACGTGCAGACACTTACAATAAATAAAATTACTTTTTCCATTCGTATACCTATAGGTATACTATTAACGATATAAGGAAACCAAAAATTTTCGTATCAAAGATTATAACATACCTGAAGTGACCTTTTCCTGTTTAAAAAGTTACTAAAAGTAGTTTAAGTGATTTAAGTGGCCGTGTAACAAGCCTAAGAATATAGTTACTATTGTAGCTTGGATTATTACACTAAAAAAAAAAAAATTTTTAAACACGTACATGCATTTACTTGAATCCTATTTTTTTGTATTTCTTTCATTCAAAGAAATATTCTCCTCCAATCAATAAATCGTACTTTGATTGAAATAAATAATTTTTTCCGTCGATGTGCTTATATTTATTTGTCTCAAATAAATATTTCTTTGAAAATAAACAGGAATTTCACTTACTTCAGCCAAGTAAACTTCACTTGGTACAAGTAATCTTTTTTTCGGCGTATATATATATATATATATATATATATATATATATATTGTACCTGAAATTATTTATTTTCAAATGCTTAATGTTTAAATTGTCCAAACTTGTGGCCATATCACCAATCCTAAAAACAATTCAATTTCATGGAAGCTTTCATATTTATTATGCCCTAAAAATAATAATAAAAATCGAAATTACTGTCTATATTGTCCTTAATAATAAATCCTTAAACAAATTGTCACCTTAGAAATTCCTCAAATATTTATGTTACTGAACAAAATTCCAAAGATTTTCATAGCAAGAACAATAAAACATTCCATCATTATTAGTCATCTTTCATTAAGCATAATCAACGATAATTTTATTATCAGTTTTTTGATGATCCTCACACGTGAATTAACTTTAATACAAAAAGAAAGGATTATCAATTTCAAACAACTTGAAGCTTTATCATGCACTGAGAAAAAATACAGTTAAGCATCGCTTACTTTAAGTACTTTATACATGGTTATTTTAAGTGGTTTGATTTGATTATTTTAGCATGATGTCATAGGAATGCAGACCATGCAGTTCCATTCTTCTGCTGATTGACGACTTTTCAATGTTACGAAATATAATAAAATATCAAAAATTTCAAGGTAGTGTATCAGATCAGGTACTCAAATTTCGGATAGTTGATTTGTTTTCGTGAAACTGAAAGTTCTACAAACGATAAAAGGATTAAACAGAATTGCGCAAAATGCATTCTACACTTGAAAAATATTACTATTCAGACCTTTAAAACATTCTTTTACGTTTAAAATATTTTTTCTCCAAAAAGGCGTATGCAATTGCAGTCCTATGTCAAGAATTATTCTAACCTTGCCGACATTTCCACATATCCTAGAAGGAACATGATGCCATGCTAAAAAAACTCATATTCCGAGAAATATTTTTATCGTTTTTGGATTCTATTAAATTGATTTTTAGTTGAATAAATTGTACTATTCCAAGAAAATGTTACATTTGTCACATCCTACGTCAACAAAAATACTGATGAATGCAGTAATGCTAACGGAATTATTGATAATATGTTATCGATTTCAAATAGACCCACGCTTTTCAGTATATGCGTAGTTGAAAAAACTTCCCATAGCGCGCACATTGATACAAGGGCGAGGCAGCCAATGAACATCGCTTGACAAAAATAACCTAATGACTCGCGGTAGAGATTGGGACCCTTAAAATTATAGAATATTTGAGTTTTGCGACCCTTAAAATTAGCGAGACTGTACTGCACTACATTGTCAATATGAGTAACTATACTATTGAATCAATGAAACTCATGCAAAATTTAATATTTTAATGATTCAAATATATATACTATAGAATTTATAGTATCGCTATTCCTTTCAACTGACGTGCTATAAATTATATAGTATATACATTTGAATGAAAAAGAATTATTGACTCAATTGTGTATTTTATTCAGAAAGCAGAATTTTTTTTAGTTTGTCCTAAATTTCGTATAGGTACATTCTCTGATACCCCAATGCGTAGAATCTTAATGTTTTGGCGTTATAAAAAAATTCCCGCCTTGAAACAAACAGTAGTATTAGTCAACGAATGGTCGTATCCGACCAATGACCAAAAAGTCATGCTCAATCTAAAAGTAATGAATCAATTTAAATATAGCTTTACGTGAACGCGTCACTTATGTGTCACTTTGTACTTACATACAAGATGCATGCCGATTCATATTAAATTGTGTATGAGGATGACGACAAGAGGGAAATTTATTAGGATAGCAAAGGTTGCAAGATAAACAATGTCTTTTTCGCTATTCAAAATAAAAGAGAATTATACAGTGTACAAAGACTCGAAATCCATTCACATTTATAGAATTAACAAAATTTTCTTCTAATACATTTTACAAATAAGAAAATAATTCCAAATAAAGAACAGTATGTTTTAATATTTTGGCAACACAGGACTGTTTTTAGTTAGTCAAAATAGAGTCGTTATCAATAAATCTTTCAGAATCATAAACTACTCGAGCCGAATATTCATAATTTGCAATATTCTTTGTAATACGTTTGTGACCAGAGCCTCGAGATCAGACTGTGTGAAGATAAATGGGCCTTGATTCTGCGAAAATACAATATATTAGTGCAAAAAATCATATAATACATTTTAATTAAAATTTGGAAAATTATTTTTTAATTCAATATGTATGGTTCTGCAAGTTAAGTAAAGTAATAAATGGCCTATTTCTTAAAGCACTCAAATCCCATCACCTCTATAAGCTTGCAGACTAACTCAGTTCCTTCTTGAGTACAATTAGCTATTTATGACTGTTTCCGCATGGGGCTTTCTCACCATAAAATAGACGTAGTCATCTTTGGCTATTACGTAAAATTAACACTTCTGTACTTTACTGAGAATTGATTGTAAACTATGTTAGGTTCTTGCAAGTGAAACTGCGCCTTAAATTGTGATGAAAAAACAACAAGGAAACTATTCATAATACTTATGAGTTATTCATATGAAAAATGAAAAAAAGTTCAATATTTCTTACAAATAAAAAATTTAGGAAAAGTACCTGGTTACGATATCCATCGTAAACGTAAGGCCCTGAATTGGGTGGAGAATGAGCCTGTTCTTGATTAGGTCCTAAAAATATTTTTCAAATTAATTTTAGAATTATAAATAAAAGAAATGAAACCTCAAACAAATTTATAAACTAACAAATTAATAATATAATAATAGAGGAATATTACCATTGCGGTGTCCTCTTGGATATGGGGGCCTCGGTCTTCTTCTCTGGATCGGATTCTGAACAGCAGAAAAAAGCTTTTGCTATCAATCAACCCCACCAAAAAGAATTGGGTAGAGCTTTCTTTATGCTCGAACTTTTTACTGGTGATAGTTTCTTAAAAATATAAAATTGCAATAAAATTTATTCTGCGAAGTTGTAAAACGAAAGTTTTCTTACGGAAGAGGCACATAATAATAATAATAATAATAATAATAATAATAATAATAATAATAATAATATACATTAAACTGCAAAACAATCTTTTTTCAAGACTACGAGAAAGAACTGGATTGCCCTTGGTAGGAAGATGATTGTTGGTCTGGTATACCAAAACCATGTATTCAACTCCTTCGTCAAGGTCGAATAGATCTTCTCAGTAACAAGAAATATCTCTCTTTCTTCGATTGAAATGCTATACCATTATAGTAGTTGAGCAAATTTGCTTTTATTTTATGTCGTTTTTTAAACTCTTTTTATTTCAGGATCTTATGTCAGATTCTTTATTATTTCAAATTGGGCTTTTTCCAAAGTTAGACATCACTTTTCCAATAAATATATCATATAGTTCGTATTTGATATACGTTAATAGATTATGCTTTCCATTTTGTTTACTATTTTTAATTTTATGTAGAAATTTGAATTTTTTCTAGCGATGTGGATAGGAGGTTTTGTTAAAGTTATTAATCGGGGCATCACAAAACTATCTTTGTGGTAATACAGTATTTTAAACACAATTGACCAACTCTTAATTCATGCAGATCATAATAAAATTGAGATTATTTTATAAATTGTATTCGCAGAAGAAGAACTCATCCTAGAAGGATTTTAGCATAACGTGGCATAACCTGTTTATCAAAATTATAATTAGAAGCCAATCGCGCATTGACTTGAATATTTGTGAACCCCTATTGACTTCATGTGATTCCAATTTGAATTTATTTTGTCTCAGTGCAAATTTTAAGCAAGACTTTTCTTTTAAACAAAGCGGCGGCTTAAAATTTACAAAGTACTTCGAATTTAGTTTAAAATTAATTATTCAAGATTTTTTGTCTAAAATTGCATAACAATCCTCTTCTTTCACAGTCAACACTTTTCTTCTGCGAAAACTTCCAATGAATATGAATATAATTTCGTAATACAAAAATTTCCAACACTAATATCCCACTCTTGAAGATAAAATACCAACTAGCTTTCAAATCTAATAATCTTCCTTATCTATGACGCTATATTATAACATCATTATCGAAATTATAATAGCATAACTCTAAGAAATTACCAAATTTAAACTCTGAGAATGAAACGACTTGACCAACACATGCAAATGCGTCCATCCAAAATAAAAAATGGATACGTGCTTGTCCAAATTTGTGTTTTTAATTCTTGGAGTTTAAATCTTCAAATTTCTAAGAACTTGTCATTAGATTTGAATTTGAAAGGTTAAAGAGGAATTTGAATTTTAATTTATTCTACCTTTAATCTCTTCATTTTTATTCATCAAAATTTTAGGCTTATTTTTACTACTATGAGACAACGACATGCTACTTTAAAAAGTCTGATGGATCACTGATCATAAATAGGTCCATGATTCTGACGTTATGCACAAATAACTAATACTGAAGATTCTGATTACAGAATCATTTTACATAGTAACTATTCTCGTATGGGTTTTCTCCATAAATTCTAGTGGCAGTGTTCACTTGAAGGGGCATTCAACTAACCACCACTCTTGAATTCGAATTTCCGCAATTATGAAAAACATGTGACCGGTGGTCCATGGACCATTCTAGGTTCATGCAACATATCATGGCATTACTCTTCACCTCACTCAGTCACCCAGGCTGCGCTGTATGTGACCGAACAGGTTGCCCAATGAAAACGTTGAGCGTCAGCGAAAAGAAAGCCGTGAGCTTACGTAATGCGCTGTCCCGCTGACTCTTTCCGAACAGTGCAATTGACACTAGAATTATGTCTTTGCGCATGGAAATGTGAAATATTGGACAGTCTGATTACATCTTCAAGTTTTCCCCACGTTTCAATACATTTTCAATCAGTAGCTTAATAATATTCATCAGAATATTTTTTATTTTAAATGACGAAGTCATTTCAAAATGGAATTGTTCGAGTTCCTTTCCAGAATTGTAGGCTTGAGATATTTTTCTTGAATTATATTATCAGATATTCGAAATTATAACTCTTTATAGTCTGAAAGACATCAGACTCTTCCATCAAGAGCGAGTTATTTACTCATCTCTCATCTATGGGTGATAAATCTTGAGGAAACAGTAAAATCGTAATATAAAATCTGAGGATTAGATCTAAGAAGCCGCATCCGACTGACGGATAAATACGTCAGGCAGACAAACGTCACGTTATTCATGAGTTCGAACTCACACCACTTTCTCGTTCACGTAATTGCGCGGATCTAGAAGGAGAATGTGGATACGTCAAACACATAAAAGTCCTACTTGTACGTCGTCCAAGTAGCGGAAAACAAAGAAGGCTCATTATTTTTTATTTTTAGTAGTTAATTTAAATAACTCTTTTGAGGGCCTTAATTTTTTCACCGCAAAAGGCCAGACTATCCGACTCTCAATAAATAGTCCAAGTTTTTTTTTATCTGGTAGATAATTATAGATTTTTCATGTTACTTACTGTGGTATCATGTATTGATAGGTGGATCAATTAGTCCCAGGAAACCAAGATATAACCATAATTGAAAATAGATTAAAGAAGCATTTCTTTAAAATTCTGATTGCTTTAAGACTAAATAAGATTCCAAGTGTCGTAAAAAATATTTCAAAATTTTAGAAATTGCTTATATCAGTAATAGGAAACTGAATATACATCGACTAATATTACGGAATTTTCTGTAAAACTAACCGTTCATTATAGCGCTAGGACTAGCGAACGTGCTCTGAACGAGCTGGAAAGTTAGTCTTACGGAAACTTACGGACCAGTAGACAGTTCGAAATGAATATTATGTCCTGTTCGACTAAAAGTAAAATTAGCAGCCTTTAATCTGGATATGTGATTCTCAAACAATATTTTTTTAATTTTCAGTGACGGGAACGCGGGAGACGGAGGGACTCTGGAGAATTCAAATTCACAAAGAAAAATGCAAACCACAGATAACGTAGAAGGTGGCATTTTGCCACCAAGTACTCTTATGGCTACACCTGGTATAAACAATCCAACATGGAGCAGACAGCAAGCTGTCAGCGTGAGACATGCATTCAAAACTTATGGAAGTAGTAAGAATCCAAATCATGTGCTACAAAACCTCAGCATGACCGTTGCCAAAGGATCCATGTAAGCATTAAACATACTTAATACTTATTTAATTTTTTAAACAAATTAAGAGTAAAGGAAAGTTACAATAAATAAATATTTTTAAGTCTAGTAATAACTCCCGAAGAAAAGTGGTACCCAGCAAATATTAATGGGCTATAAATCTTTAATCTTGAATAATCAACATTACTCCTATTTTCAATTTCATATTTTACGATGAACAATTGACCGTATCTATTAACTCTGAAGCTACTTGAGTTTATTGATTAAATCTCCTACATTGTAGATTGTGCATGTACAGCCTTCAGTTTCCTCTTTGATTCTGTTTTATATTTGCAATATTGAATAGATTTTACACATATGAGGTGTTCATTAATTTATTCCCTGGTAATTATGCCAAAAGAAAAATTAATACCAATGGAAAACGATATTGTAAAAATAATTGTCCCTGTTTTTTGCAATGACAAAAAATAATCCATATTCACACCAGAAAAACCTGTTTTCTCTGTATATATTTGTAAAGGAACATTTATTTCAACACTATATGAACGCGTATAAGCTGCTCTTTGACCTCTAGTACAATATATTACAGTAACTTTTTAGATGCAAAGATAGTTGGGCAATCAGTATTTGGTTCAAGGTGCGATGCACTATTCCTTAAATCAACAAACTAAGAATTAACAAAAATGTTTTGAAAAACAAAAAACGAATTAATGAAATGTAAAACTACGTTCTGATCTAATTGAAGAGTCGCCGAAGCATTTCAGTTGAGCTGATATTTTCTCTTCTGAGCCTCGAAATGTGCTGTTGAAGCAAATTGAATCGTTACACAATTTCTGCCCCTATTAGCATTTCCATTACATAATAAGTATTTGTGTAACTGGAAATTAATTCTCCTTTGCAAAACGCGCATTGTTCCAATTTTTCTTAAAATGAATGTCAGTCACCAAAGATATTAATATGCTGAAACAGCAATTTTTATATGAAGTTGCAATACAAACTGAATACTTCCTATTGAGTTCATAAAATATCTTTGCCAGATTATTTTTTATGCATTTCAAAGAGTTTTGTTAATCTTAAAATTTGATACTCCAAATTAGTACAATAAAAATGATAACATAGAATAAAAAATATAAGCAAAGAAAATAAAATATATTTAGACTATTTAATTCACTTTGATATTAGAGGATTCTTATTTCTCTTTTCGCATATGATAATTGTTGTTTTTCTAATAGCACGTTTTTCTAAATAAAGAAGAAGTGTTTGTAACGTAAACCTCTGGGCAGAAACATGTGTTATCCTTTCCAAAGATCAAAGCGAAGACCGATTATCTCTAATGATTATGAGCTTCTTGATCACCTATTATTTATGTACTTGTTGGAAACACTATTTTGATGCTAATCACATCACTAAATTAATTATAATGATTGAATCCTACTTTAAACTAACAGAAATTAATCAGAAAAAATAATTTCGAGAGAAAACTGAGTACAAATGCTAAAACTAATTAAATGAATAAGGTGTATCATTTTTTTAGGGGCAATTATTTTTTTCTTCACTCTAATATTATATCCAATTATTTACTTCGAGTATGATTTTTATTGAAAAAATCAATTGATTCTGAAAATCGCACAGAAAATTAAACGCTGTGTTAATTCAGTCAAGTATTTCTCAGATATTCAAATTGAGACTTCTCATTAATCTATTTTCTTATCGGAGTTTCTACACGCATCGAGAAAAATCCGACTATTTGTACTGAAATTTCGGTACACGTAGTTGTGGCCATATTTTATACGGACCAAATATTTTCACGCCAAACAAATGATTTGCAATGTTTAATTGAAAAGACCCAGCGCAAAATTCTTTCATGATTTTTAAAAACTGAAATTAAATTTTCTATGAAATATTTTTATAAATATTTTTAACAAATAAATGATCAAATTAAAGTCACATATTATAAAAAGCAGGTGAAAATAAAACGAATAAAACTCACTCTGTTATTCGTCCCCGTAACTCGCGGATAATTCGATCCAATAGGTGCACTATTATAAACAGTACACTGTCTGCAGTTTATTATTGTGATTTTCTTCATGCTGAAACTCAAAAAAATCACATAACCTCTTATTCGCACGAAGAAAGGGGAAAAGACGTGTGCATACATAACAGACGCTAACTAATTTGTATATTGAGATCGCGGCAGATTCATTTTTACACTTACTTCTTATAACAAAGAGAAATCCTACAAAATCTTACAAAATAAAGAGCAAGAAATAGGCACAAACTGAACTCTACAAAAAAATGCCAACAATGGATGATGGAACACTATGTAAGAAACACCGGCAATTGTTTACCGACGACAATTTAAATTTCTCGATAGTGATCGATATCGATTTGGGGTGGCAATTTCAGACCATTAAATGCAATATGAAAATATTTGAAATACAAAATACTGTTAAAGTTATAAAAATAGACCGAAAATCCAAAAATTAATATAAATGTACATTTTTGATCAATACATAATATATCCAGAATGTAATAAATCATAAAATAAAAAACATAACCTCTTATCTTCAAATACCGCTTTCGAATTACTTGACACTGCCGATTTCGCGAATCGTTTCATTATTATTAACCCGATGTTTAAAATCTTTTTCGATTCATTGAATCATAAATATGTATTCTACCCGATATTGACAATCAAACTCAAAAAACCAAAGACGAAACAAAAATTAAACGCAATCACACTACCAACAATGTCAATAAACTGAAAATATAACGGCTTTCAAGAGCAATAATTCAGTTTTCATATTCAATATCAGTTTTTGGCGGCAATTCGATTCCAACTTAAAAATATCGGTTGGCTCACCTGAGATTTTAAGAATTAAAAATAAATAAAGTATTTTACATACAATTATCCTAGATAAAAATAATGCTTATTTTGATAAAATAAACGTTAAAAATGGAGTAAAAATGGAGAGAAATTCCCAAAAATATAATTCCCCACACTTTAAAATTCTCGAATGTGAAAATATCCGAGTAATAATTTTTCCGACAGTATATAATATAATACCGAACTTGAAAGTTTCCAACAAAAAACTTCCGAATTTAACCAATTAAATTTTTTTATAAATATTATTTATTTATTAAAAATACAATAATCAAATATTTTTATATCAAAATACTTGTAACGCTTAAGTTTCGAAAATGATTGCTTGAATTTAAATTCGGGATTTTTCTAGTTTGGATATTTTATAAGTCGGCAATTTTCTGTCGAGAATATTCAAATCCGTTTATATTATACATTTATATATCAACTGTTCGGGAATTTGACAGTGTCGGGAATTTTATTTTTCGAGATATTTCGGTCGTCCCTAAAAAATGCCGTTTAAAAAATAGCGTGACCTTCTCATGTTAAAAAAACTTACCACAGTAAATTTGATATAGTTCGGGAAATTAAGCACATAATTTGAACTTATTTCTCCTGAAAAGAGTCTTTTAAACAATTGGCCATAAAAAATTAAATTTTTTTATACTTTAAAGTCATTTGAAAATAACTTTAATTAGAGGAAATTATATTTATAAGATAATATTTGTTTTTATGCAATTTCAATTACATTCTTAAATATAAAAGTTTACTGAATATCTAAATTAAAAGGGAGGAATATTTATCACATGTAATCAATAAGTCAAATCTTAGAAATTCTTAAATACAATGTTTAATTTTAAACTGTTATACAATTACTTTAGAATAAACAACTTAATTGATTAAAACGATTGAAACATCTTTAACCGTTAAACTGACTATTAAAGATATTTTTCGGTAATCCTTTGACCTCTAGTCTTTCTAAAGTTGCTGGATGTAAACATTCTTTACTTCTTGTACCTTTCTATCAGCTGTTCGTGAAGCACGTTGACCGCATTTACTATTTATCATCGGTGAAAGCAATACAGCTCAATATGTTCCTACCTACTTGACGGAAACGATCAATAATTACACGTTCCACAAAGCTTAATTTCTAAATATCCTAAATAAGCACTTCAATTGCATTCTGTACGTTTTTCCACAATTCTAAATAATTTACAATGCAATTGACAAATTTTTTAATTTTCCAATTTTACAAAATCTAAACCTAATCAAAAAGTGTTAGATATATACAAATTATTTGTACCGAATATGAAGACAGAAATCTTTTTAAAAATCCGGTTACACAAAAAGTATATTCTGCAAGGCGTGTGCTTTTAAAACGGAATTAATCTGGATTGAAAGCAAATGTTAATATACTTCTGAAAATTGATTTTACAATCAAAAGTAACGCTCCTTAAAAAGTATATTTTTGTAGGATATCCCTTTTGATCCTATTTAATTTTCGGGTTATCCAGTATCTTCGGGATTTCTATGGGAAGTTTCTAGGACATTTAAATGTCCCATTTATGATACTAAAATTT
>NC_046658.1:67647624-67677292 GCF_010883055.1 Belonocnema kinseyi
GAATACTTGAATATCCCAGACATCCCGACGGGTTAACACTGGGATAACCCGGAAAATAAATAGGATCAAATGGGACATACTGCGAAAGTATACTTTGAAATAGCGTCACTTTTTATTGTAAAATCAATTGCCAGAAGTATATTGACATTTCCTTTTAACCCAGATTAATACAGTTTTATAAACAAACGAGTAAGAACACTGAAACAAAATTGGTCTCAAACCTAACAGTTCATTAAGCAAATTATGAAACTAGCATTGCCATTAAACAGAAATTGATACACATCTCAAGTAAAACCAACTATTACTAATTCATTAATTGCCCACGAAATTACAGACACAAGAAAAAGACATTTGTCCCTAATGAGAAATGCGTACAACCATAGAAATATCAGTATAAGGATATAGGTTCTGTTTGAGTTATAACAAAACAAAAATAAGAAAATAATCACTTTCATTGTCTTCTATAGACGAAATTCTTGGACGTAAGCTTCATTGGAGAATTATGATTACAGAATATAATTATTTGCTATATTAGACATTGATCTTCGAATTTCCTGAAATTAAAGGTTAGTGTATTTGACATTTTAATTCCCATTTAATCAGTGATTCCATTGCAAATAAAATAAATTGAAACATGCCCACGCAATCATGAATTCACAGCATTAAAAAACTCAATATCGGAATCAATTTTAAGTAGCTATAGCCTCTGAACGTTATAATCAGCTTCTAGATTAATGAAGGCCAAGGTTTACACGTGGATAGAACTTTCCTTCCCATTTCACTACTAAGAATTTTTCTCATGCAATAATTAATTTTTTAACACGTTCCTCTTTTCTAAATTTGAAGAATCTCCATAAAAATGTCATTTATACTATTACAAAATTAAATTAATTAAATTAATTAACGCTCAAGACTAAAAAAACTTATGCAATGTAAATTATCACTCGATGCAAGCATATCGAATGATGTAATCGCAGTGAAAGTAGAATGATTAAAAAAAGGCTTCTTTCTTGTTTCCAGATACGGACTTTTAGGCGCTAGTGGCTGTGGAAAAACTACCTTACTCTCTTGTCTTGTGGGAAGGAGACGATTAAATTCAGGTGAAATATGGGTATTAGGTGGAAAACCGGGTACGAAGGGTTCCGGAGTGCCTGGGAAGCAAGTAGGTTATATGCCGCAAGAAATTGCACTTTATGGAGAATTTACAATCAGGGAAACCATGATGTACTTTGGCTGGATCTTCGGCATGTGCACCGCAGAAATCGTCGAAAGGTTACGATTTCTCCTCCAGTTCCTCGACCTTCCTTCACAAAATCGAATGGTCAAAAATCTTAGGTGAGCTGCCTTTTAAAATATTTCTATGTATTTACAGTCATCATCTTCTTTTGTCAGATTCTTTTTACTTTTCAGAAATTTTCTTCGGCTTTCTTCCATTCCAAAACAAATCTTACTCAATTTTCTGAAATGGATTAGATAATAAATCAGTATTTGATTAGAAGATCAATAATTCAATCTAAAACTCAAACAATTTTTTTTAAATAGAAACTGGATAATCCATATTTAAAACAATTCTAATTGTGAAATTAAAATATTGTAATTAATATTTGCACCAAAGCAACTACATTTTAATTGGAAAAATACAAGTTTACAACATATAATGTAGGATTCTAGCTTGGAAGCACTCGAAATTTAAATTGTGAAAATTTAAAGTCTTCCAATTATTTTAAGTCTTTTTGAAGCTTTTGAGAATTCCTTGAAATTCTTAAAACAATCCTTAAATCTTTCCAATTTTTTAAAATCCTTTCAAATAGTTGAAATAGATTCAAAATTCCTTGAAAACTTTCAAGCAACCCTTACATCTTTTCATCTTTTTTAAATCCATTCAAATTCGGAAATCATTTGAAAATTCTTTGAAATGTTTTGAAATATCCTAATATTTTCAATTCTTTAAAATCTTATGAAATTCCTCATGAAAATCCTATGAAATTACATGAAATCTGATATTTCCTGAAGTCCTGGAAAATATATTAAAATACCTTGTAAGATTTTAAAATCCCTCAAAATCATTTAAATCCCAGGAAATCTGATAAAATGTTTTGGAAATCTTTGGAAATATCCTAAAACTTTATAGGCACCATAAAATCCTTCCATATCTTCCGAAATTCTAGGCAATTCTTTAAAACCCAATGCAAATTTTTTTAAATCGCTTAAAATCATTTAAACACTTGAAAATTAAAAAATACATTTTTAATTTTAAAAATTCGTAATCCCTTGAAGATTTAATCCTCTTGAAATCTCTTGAAACTATTTAAAAGTTTTGAAATTTTTTAAATCCTTCTGCATACTTCATATTGTTGAAATCTATTAAGAATTCCCTGAAATGTTGTAAAATACCCTAAAATCTGTATAATCCTTTTGAACGCCTTTAAATGATTGAAATCTATCATTTGAATTTCTAAAAATACACTAAAATCTTAAGAAAAACAGTCTAGCATACTTCAAATCATTAAAATTTTTTGAAATCTCTTATAACTTATTAAAGATATTGCAAATTGCTTGTAATTTAAAAAAATTCCCTAAAATATTTTAAATCCTTTAAAATCCCTTCAAATTAATTAATTTTGTTAAAAATTTATATTAATGCTTTGAATTTTAATTTCAAGTTTTAAATATTGATGCGGGAAATTTTAATTTAATTTATATCCAATTTAAAAGCTATTTCACAGATAGGAACAGTATGAAAATTGAGTACAGATTATTTTTTTTAGTTCTAAAAATCTTGTTTACATCTAAGACTTTGGCAGTTGAGAAACGATTCATAAATATGTTTGATTAAATTTTCGGGTTTAAGTTGAAAATAAACTATTATGATATAAAAATAATGACTAACCATATTTATCGTTTCAGTGGCGGTCAACAAAGACGAGTCTCTTTTGCCGTAGCTCTAATGCACGATCCAGAACTTTTAATACTGGACGAACCGACAGTAGGTGTAGATCCTCTTTTAAGACAAAGGTAAGTACCAATATTTTATCCAATCTTGTAAATAAACTTCTGCAGGACCAGAATTCATAAAATTAAAGGTTAGAAAAATAGAACCCAGCCTTTGAATTTTTTTACAATTTAGGAATAATTTTATGATTTTAAGAAAGTCGATGACTAATCATATTAATATCAGTTAAGACAGGTTAAGTAAATAAAATAAAATTTTTTATATTAAAGATATTAACGTTAAAATAGAAAAGATATATAGGCGAAAGGAACCTTTCCATCACGTACGAGTATATCAGCAATTTGGGAAGAAAAAAAAGACGAATTCCTAATGTATCTTTATCTGATGTTAATTTATTTTCCGACGAAGAATTAGATTAATAGATTATTAGTTCGCTTTGAAAATACCGACTTGAATAGATCTATACTTCTTTATTTTTTCCTCGATTTACAAAACTAAAACTTCAGAATCTTTACTCGTAAAAAAAAACATTTCTTTACAGCACTCGAGTTAATGATGCAAATATAAATTAATGCAAAAATTAAGTTTACCTATAAAAAAAAAGATCAAAGAGTACTATCCCAATGACGTCAACGCCATACAACGGCCATCACGATGCAAAACCACTCGAGGTTTTGTGACCGACCGTGAAGTACCAGTTCTTCAAACACGAAAAATGATCAAAAAGCATTCAGTTTACCTTTTAAATCTTACTTTCCTGGACTTTAAAACATAAATTATTTCTTAAAGTTCCAAATTTTCCACTGTACTTATCCTAAAAGTTAAAACAGATAATTTTTTTAAATAAGAAAAAGATCAGCTTCAAACAAATTAAAAGTATCAAAAAATCACACCAGTATTTTAAGAAACTCAAGATACTTGAACAAATCTTGCAGCTGTGTTTACCACGTTCAATTTTTTGAAATGAAAACAACTTCGAGAATACATTTACCTAGATTATAATTTTTTATTTTTATTATTCGTATCACGAACTTTTATTACCCACATCACCTCAATCTGGGGTAGAGTTTATTCTTCAGAAACGTCAATCTAGTCGGGAAAATATTATTATGAGAGCGACGAAATTTAAAACTAAGTAGCATTCGCATAACGGCCAACATTCTAATTTAATCCTTAAACTAGTTTTATAATCAAAACGAATAAAAATTTTCCTCATAAACTTTTGCTGATATTTTTACTCCAACTTTTTTATGAAATGGATAAATTAATCGTTTAAACAAACTCTGCCTTCAGATTTACGTCCGACGTACAATTGATTCGTATTCCCTTCTAACTGAAATCTATTGCATTCTGTATGTCTCCTAAACGAATCCTTTTCATTATTTTCTTATTTGAAGATACTAGATTCTTTCCAACTATAATATAGAATGTCAATAAAATGTACTTAATCTTTGTTTAAATGGGTAAATAAAATCATTTTGTCGAATATTTTCAAGTCAGTAATCTATAAAATTACTTTTATTAAAAAATAAATTGATCTGCCACCTGGCAAAATTTTAAGATAGTCTAAGAAATAAATAAGCAACTCGGATTTCGGTTTCCAATATCGGTTTCAATTCGGTTTTAACTTTTTTTCATTCAATAACATAACTTTGCTCGCGCAACTAGGAAAATTATGACATTAAGATTATGAACCTTCTTCCTGATTGAAAATAAAAATATATATATATTTGATTATATGCCGCGATGCGAACGATGAACGTCGGTAGTAACGCGCATAAACTATTCCGATTTGCAATAGTAAAAGTCGCTTTTACTGGACGTAACAGTGTTCGACTTCCTTTTATTGTTACGAATCTACAGTAGTAGAAAACAGTCATCCGTAAAATTATTTCTTGCACCACTTTATAAGCATTTTTCAAATAAACGAGGGTTCAAAAATGTTTTGGGCATTTCAAAGGAATCTCAGACAATAAAAATGATTGCAGATGATTTCTAAACTTTCTTTCTCTTGAATTACAATATGCAAAAATAATATATTCAAACTGACTCAATCCTAAAGCTTTCAAAGTTGAAAGTTAAAACTCGAACATTTGAATGCGTCTAGGTATTAAATATTAAGAATTTCTATGAGGCCTCATATATTTAAAAGAATTAAAATATCTCAAAGCCTTTGAATCTGAAAGCAAATAAATATGGTGCCTTTTGATTAAAAAATCGAAATTCTTTAAATAAATTAATCATTTGAAGCCTATGTATAAATTTTATTTTTAATTAAAGTATTGTGAATATCGAATAAAATTTTGTTATCCAAACTATATCCAGTAAAGTTTATTCACGCACAGAAGTAAATTTTGACCCACACCTGGTTCATCACAGAAGCAAACAAGGGAATCAATTCTTCTCTGTCATGAAATATTTATGATCTCTTCCTTTTTTGTCATTCAGAGTGCAATACGTGTACCTTTAATTAGTGCCACGACCTGAAGAAAAAAAAGAGTTCAAAGAATTAACTCGGAATGAGGAAAAAATACTAAAGAAAAAAAAGGAGCAAAGGAAATTTTGTAATTCCTAGAATCTGTTTTCGAACAATCTCGAAAAATATATATAAGAAGAAAAAGGAGTAGAATGATGCGCCACAAGGAAAATGCAAAATTAAAGGAAAACAATGAAAAAGTAGTGAGACAGAGTTA
Organism: Belonocnema kinseyi; assembly: GCF_010883055.1. Classification (NCBI taxonomy): domain Eukaryota; kingdom Metazoa; phylum Arthropoda; class Insecta; order Hymenoptera; family Cynipidae; genus Belonocnema; species Belonocnema kinseyi. Next base: position 67,653,271 of record NC_046658.1, read on the forward strand.
TAGTCTGCAAGAGATCAAAAATGATGAGAAAATAATTTGCAGAACATACTTGAGGAAAAATAATTTTAAAAAGTAGGGAAGAAATAGACACAAAAGAAAGATAAAAAAGTCCTATTAGAATCAATTAAAAAGAATAAATAATATTCTCATCAGGCTCCTAACTGATGTTTAAATAATAGAGCCTATATTACGTAAGATCTGTGGAAAATTAGATACAAGAAGCATGTGCGAGTTGGAAGTTTTTAGCGAGATTATGAAGATCAGGTGTCAAGGTACAGAAACACTTTGGAATAAAAGAAAATGATGAAAAAACTCTCGTATCGTGCAAAACAGATCGTTAATAAAACATGAGTTCTTTAGGTCGATCTGACTTCTTCCCATCATTCAGAATTATTATAATATTCATACTGGAGATCTCAAACCTTTTTTCAAAGAAAAAAAATATATAAAAAATCTTATTTTTGTGAGATTTATACTTTACAAATGACGATTAAAACAAAAACAAAATTAAGTTTAGAAATCTTTTGAAAATATTATAAATGAAATGAATTTATCCAGTTCTTAAATTTTTTAGATATTATTTTATACAATTGGGAGGAGTTGAGAGTTTTTCTAAACTAATAGATATGATGGATATTATAAAACTTATAAAATGTTATGTACAGTGTAAATCGAATTACTCAGTTTAAAATAACATTTTCAAACTAGTTTGCATGTAATACGTAAAATCTTTAACGCACTTTAAAACGGTTGGTAGAATTAAAAAATAATTAATCCGAAAAATTAAAGAAACTGATTCAGAATATTCTGTAAAAGATAATATATTACAAATAATATGAAAATTGTCGCCTGCTGTATTTTAAGATCAAATTCTTGTTTGTATATTTGAAACATTAAATTGTCCCCCTTACGTGGAAATTATCTATCGTTGATTTTCAAGTTATAATTTGGCACTATAGATTAAGATGATTGAATGTGATAGAATGTGATGGCACAATCTAAAAATCAATTACTTTTAATGACTTAGTTTCAAGATCCTGATTTAAGAATACTTCAATTTTTATACAAAGTTTTGAATCATTCAATTTTTAACGTTACAAGTTTGAATTGTTTAATTTTGAAAATGGCAATGACTTTTGTTTTAACATAAAACACTTTGTTAGTAAAAAATCTATCCAATCATTTCAAATGTTTTTTGATACTACATATCATAGTTATTAATAATACATTTATCACATTGAAAATGTCTAGAATTTCAATTAAAAATTATAGTTGTGAATACAAAATTTTGAAGTAATTTAATTTTTGAGGCCTTCAAACTGAGGTTATAGTTCCAAATAAAATATTAAAAATTTAAGGACAATTTCACTGTAAAAACTTTCAAAATTACAAAATTTCATATAAAAAGCCTTGAAGGTCAGTTTAAAAAATTTTAATTTTAGACTTAAATATTCTACATTATTTGGCTTCAATTTTAAACGCACAAAATTAAATAGTTAAAAATAAATGCAAAACAATGGAAAATTAGAAAAATCATTTCTGAAATTCATGTTTTAACAATGAGAATATTTTAGAACCATGAATTGCAAATTAAATTATGTTTTTATTTTAAAATGTTCTAAAATATTAAGCGTTTCAAATTCAATCTGATTTTGCATTCCTTTTTTTTTTAATTTTTAATTTTGAATATTATATCTTAAAATTGTCCGATTCTTAGTTGAAGATTATTTTTAAAAGAGAAATAATTTAAAAATTAAAAATATTTGATAGGAAAGTTTCAAGAATGAATAATAATTTAAAAAGAAGTGTTAAAGATTAAAGGATTTGAAATTAAAAAGTTAAAAATTATGTTTTGATACAATTAAAATAGATCCAAATTAAACTATCTGAAAGGGGAAGGCCTCCTCTCGACATTCTCTTGTTTATGAGACTATTATCAATCTATAGTACCTCAAAAATAATTAGACACATGTCCCGGCTTCTTTGTAAATGGGCCCTCGTCAGCGCCGGATTCACATTTTTCGGGGCCTAGGGCTAAACCTCGAAGGGGCCTTCTTATGGGCAGAGAAAATCCCAATTTTGCTGTAACGTACGTAATTTCGGGGGCCAGGGGCACTAGCCCACCGTGCCCCTTGGTAAATCCGGCGCTGGCCCTCGTTTAAGAATTATGCGTGTTTGAAAATCACCGTCGCCGCGGCTGCCGAACGTGTACCGAGTCGCGCGTGGTTGCTTCCACCAAAACGTCGCGCATGTCAGCGAATACGCTGCCGTTGTTTCAAATCAATGTTTCGACATTTCTTTTTTAATTATTTTTCACATTTTAAACATATCAAATTATAATTTTTTGATGATTCCCTGCGATTAAAATTATTTTCTTTCAAAAATAGTTAAATTATTGAAAAATAAATATCAGGCAGGCACTTTTCGATTAATTTATTTGTATAATCGTAATTTATTATTCTTTACATATTTTTCGGTGATAATCACCGTAGAAACAATTTAAAAATAACGTTTTCCGACAACCAGTACATTTTATAAACGCAACCCCATTGCAATGGCAGCTTTCTCGAATTAGATTCAGGGGGTGCACGCTTAATTTGCGTTTAAAAAGGAAATTCTACCCAAAATTAATTATTAAGCATACCAAGTGTATTTAAACATGTCATTGAATACCGGAGAACTTTATTGGTGTTGGATAATGGAATTCATTTTTATGGCATCCTCGCGAGTGTTTATTTCCCGTTTTTCTTCTAATAAATTCGATCCATTTTGCAGTTTTTCTGTAATATTTTTTATTTGTCGATTAAAATAAACGTCATAGGGTTGACATAGAGGGGTGCAATTTTGAGGAATGTCTTCAACGGTGCAAGTTACCTCGTCTGATTCGTGCGTGAAGATGTCATTAAATGAACAAATCTGCTTGTCCTCCCCACGAATCAAGAAGTAATAAAAAATTATTTTCACATACATAGGATTTGAGGACTTTTTTCAGATACTTGATAAACTGTTGTTTTGTCAATTTTCCAGATTTCAAGCACGTCACGATAATATTCCTATATTCTTCTGTTAATTGTTCCACTGTTTTTGAGACCCTAGGGCCGAATTTATTTCCTGTTTCTTGGATGCATATAAAAACGTGCGGTAAAAGGGTTCCAGCGGCACTGTATTGGATTGTGTATGGATAGGTGGTTTTGTTTAAATTATGCTTTTGCGCTAGGACTGTTTTTGAGCCTTGGAAATCAAGTGAAAGATCCATAACCATTTCGTATCGACAACCGGACTGATCTGTGTTAATTAAGTATTCTAGCGGATATTTCTTGATCAATACTTGCGTTTGCCGTTAAAATTTTTCTGCGATTGCAACGATCTCGTCAAGGGAGGCAACGTCATCTTAGTGATGAATTTTGTAACTTTTCGTTGCTTTATCCGCTACTTTCGTAGATATTGCCCATTGCTGTAGGATTCTTGTTGTGGCCTATGAATATTTATGTTTTATTACAATCTATGTGGACTTGCTTTTGTAAATCAAATAATTTTAAAGAAGAAATATTATTTTTGTCCTTTTAAAAGCACATCTACGTTAGATAATATGTTTATTTTTCCTTTGTTGAAATTCTTTTGGTGGATATTTATTGCATTCATATACTGTAATTCGGGTGTTTTTGGGCGAAAGCCACAGTATTTCATTTGTATTCGAGTGTAATATGCTTGAAATTCGCCGGGGGTTCAAAGACGTCTTTTTAAGCGTCATCATCCCCTTTATTCGTACACCTAAAATAAGATAATCCGCAAATTATTTGACTACGGTCATTCTTACGGATACATGGAATGTACTTTAATAAAAGAATCTTTTAAATTTGGCAAAAAATGCGAATTTGAACCTGGCTGTTCTTCCAAAAAATCAGATCTTCCACCGTCGAGAGGATATTTTCACTGGAGAAATGGATGACATTGTCCTTCAACGCCTTACCGATGTAACTTGCAGAACGGTCGATTTCATATAGATGTTCGGGAGCAAGAACCTTCTTTTCTTCCAATAAAGACCAGGCGACTTTCAAAAGGCAACACTGTTGTAATTATTTTCACCACTGTTGCTCGCGAAATTATGTTCGCAGAGAGATGGACTATTCACTGCGGCTACGGAAAGAATGAGAATCGACGAGCGGGGCAGCTAGGCCGACTCTCTCCACTCTTCAATGAATCGTGACAATAGGTCCGAAACTGGAATTAGGAAAACAGAATAAATATCAGAAAAACAGAATAAATACAAACACTCATTTTTTCCGACTTTGACCGCAGATGTCTCTTTTTACGTTATAAAATTTAACACATTGCTTCTGATGTGCGTAACAAGCCTCCCTGATATTTATTTCCCAATAATTGGTCTATTTTTGAAAAAAAAAATTAATCGCAGGGGTAGCATCAAAAGATGATTATTTAACATGTTTACAATTCGAAAAATAATAAAAAATGTCGTCAAAATAATTTAAACCATTAGCAGCGTGATCGCTATGCGGGCTCTTTACCGCTCCACCGGCGGCGCTTTGGTGAAAGCAACCGCGCGCGACTCGGTACACGTTTGGCAGCAACGGCGACCGTGATTTTTAAACGCTCATAATTCTTAAACAAGGGCCCACTTACAAAGAAGCCGGGACATGTGTCTAATTATTTTTGAGGCACTATCGATTGATAATAGTCTCATACACAAGAAAATGTCGAGAGGAGGCCTTCCCCTGTGAAATTTGTACGTTAGAAATTAAATCATTACTTTAATTTAGAATAGTTATAATTTTAGATTTAAATTTTCATGTTCAACGTTAACTATTCAGAGTTTCCGTTCATAGTTTTTAATTTTGCAATTAAAATTGAAGTGGTGGAATTTTTACAAGTATTCTTAATGTCTCTCGTTTAAAACTGTTCAAAATTTCGTTTTATTAAGAACTTTTGATAGAGTCATTCAATTTAAAGGCAAAGATTTATAATTGACAATTGTCCGATTTTTAATGGTGAAAAATGGTGGACTTATTTTTTAATTTTAGACATATTTGTTTATTTAGTTTTTAAGTTAAATTATAATTTGCTAATGTAATAATAATTTGAAATTATGTAATTTCAGCAGATTTGATTTTCAAAAATTCATTTCAGTTTTTTATTTAAAATAGTACAATTTTATTCGGTTCAAATAAAAAATTATTTGAATTACAAATTTTTTATTTTGAATTATTCAATAATACAATATTAATTCCTTTGGATTTTAAATCATCCAACTTTCAAAATTCGTATCTGAAAATATTTAATTTATATAATGTCTCGAAATTTTGAGAGGTTATGTTTCAGAACTTTTCAATTTCAAACACTTTCAAATTTAATTTATCCAAATTTGAGCGCTTTTAGTTTAAAATGATACAAATTCAAATCCTTTTCATTCAAAATATTTCCCTTTCTTTCAAAGTTTTCCCTAATCTAAAATAGTTTGAATTTGAACGTTTTCCATTCAAAAACGTGCAATATATTTTGTTGAAATTTCAAGTGCTGGGAATTAAGAAATATTAATTATTGTTTAAAAACTGTATAAAACATCATATTTAAACATTTGTGTAATAATGGAGTTTTAAAAAGCTTATATTTTTATTATTAGAAAATAAAAACCCATAGACGTGAAAGTTTAAAATAAGCTTTGTGACGATAATCACAATAATATGAACATTATTTTTGCTTTTAGTATCTGGAATCACTTGGTTCAAATTACCAAAGATGGAAATAAAACAGTCATCATTACAACACATTATATCGAGGAAGCTAGACAAGCACACACGGTACGATTTTTCTAATATTTTATACAAATAAAATAATTTCCTGAGCAATTAAATAATATCCTAATTGCTTTATTAATCAAGCAATAAGTTTATGTTTTTTTCACTGTGAAAAATTTTATTTTTGAATTGATCAAAATTAATTCTTTTTTATAGATTGGTCTCATGAGGAGTGGGAGGTTATTGGCTGAGGAATCACCAAGAAATCTTCTCCAGATTTACAGCTGTGCCTCTCTCGAGGACGTTTTCCTAAAACTATCTAGAAAACAAGGACAATATGCCCCACCTACAGAACTCAATATTACCAATAATATTAGTCTCGTAAGTTGTATAATAAAAAATTGAAAAAAAATTTCAAATGTTTAAACCATAATTTAAAATGGCCAATCTCTCATTTTTCTCTAAATATAATAAAAAATAAAAATTGAGAAGAATGAACTTTGCTAACAGAAATATTGGTTCTAAACTCAGAAAACTGTGTTATTAAATATTTTTCTCATAACCTCAGGACAAGCATCATGGAAGAAACAGACCTTAGAATCTCTAAGTTATTCAGTCCTCGAGAGAATACCAATTTCTGTATTGTAAATTCTCTGATGCTATTTATAACTTTTAAAATTAAAATATTAGAATTTTCAGTTGGTAAATTTAAAAACGAAATACACTGTCAATCTATTGTCAAATTAATTCCTAGAACTGCATGATTTCAAATAAATTATTGACATTCTTCTTTACAAATTTGATATTCTATATCAAATTGGTTCCATTTTCAAAGAAGCATTTTCTAAAAAATCAACCTTTTCTGAATTGAGATTCTTCTGAAACATGGAATGAAGTGAAATAGAATATGAAATGTCTAACAGTCTGTAGATTAGATTAAATAGCTTTCAAATCTTTAATTTAATATTTCTTCCTTGGCTACTGCTTTCGTAATTAATAACTCTTGATCTCGTTCATCAACAGGCTTCTTTAAACTGGGGCAAAAAAGACGAACCAGTCTACGTTACGGAGGAGTCTGGAGTTGTTGGCCTCAACTTTCATCAGAGCAAAGAAGTCCTCATTCACGACACGACTAATGGAGTGGGAAGTCATTATGACGTAAGAGTTTGGGAACACAAACCCTCGTTAAAATTCTTTTTTACCAATCAAAAATTAGCTCCTTGGAAATTGTTCTTCAAAATTCATATCTTCCTTCTCCAACTCTTAAAAATCTACACATACACAATTTTTCAATTCACTACACTTATCTTCATTTCTCAATATCATCAAAAATTGAACTTCTACATCGATGAAAAATTTCCATTCAACTTCGGCCTTATGTTATTCGATTTGTCCTTAATACTGGACACAAGAAAGTTTCGAATGAATTGGTGATAATTTTTTTTTTTTTTTAATAGTCGAATGGCAAAAAACTGCCAGAAGTCAAGGTTGCCTCCACGGTAAGAATCTAGATACATTTTTTTTATTATACCATTAAGCAGAGTATATAACATTTTATGTAATATGTTATATAACTCTATATAACACCAGAGAGTATATAAAATCTCCATATACATAATTTCCCAATTCACGGAATTTTTTATATTCCGCAATCCTCAAAAATTGAACTTCTACCATCGAGAGAAAATTTACGTTCAACTTCAGCCTTATGCAATTTGATTTGACCTAAACATTCGACATGAGAATATTTCGATTTTTTTAATAGTTGAGTGACGAACGACCGCAAGAAGTCAAGGTTGATTCGATGGTAATAATGTGGATCCAATTTTTTTTTTATTCTCGTGTGGTTCTAGCCACATATAAAATTTTAGTCTCTATGCCTTAATCATCAAAAATTGAACTTCTACCATAGAAAGAAAATATGCAGTCAACTTCAGCCTTATGCCCTTTTATTTTACCTTAATATTCAACATAAGAAAATTTTAAATGAATTGGCAATATATATATATATATATATATATTTGGAATAGTCGAGTGGCAAACGACTGCCAGAAGTCGAGGTTGACTCCATGGTAAGAATCTGGATACAATTTTTTTTATCATACCATTAAACATAACTCGATCGGTGCTATCCGTAAACAACATTTTCAGACACTCAATTTCTCAATCCCCTATTTTTTAGACAACATTTATTAGTAAAAAATTAAAGTTCTAAGACTTAGATAATGTTTTCAGCCTATTCCCGCGGAAAGAATTTCTTAGCTAACTGATAATAAAAGAATTCATTTTTTTTAAATAGTTAAGTGGTAAACCACTGCCAGGAGTCAAGGATGATTCGACGGTGGAGTGCGAGGACTGCGACTTTTCCGATTGCTACAAGTTCACCACCACAGGGAAAATTAAGGCTCTCCTGCAGAAAAACTTTCTGCGAATGTGGAGAAACGTTGGGTAAGTTTTAAGAAAACGTTAAAATTTTTACTATTTTTTCAATATCTGCTTCAATAATGGACTAAATTCCTTCATTCTGACTTCTTTTATCAACAGTATACAATATGTATGTAAATCCACTCAGATTGTCCTCGCTCTGATTTTCGACTAAATAATAAGAAGACAAAGTAGAAAAAAGTAGATTTGGCTATAGAAGAAAAAAATTCCCGATCCTAAATAAAATTCCCGGGGTTTTCTCGCGTTTTTTTTCAAATTCGTGGACCGCTATGCACCCTATAAATACCTAATACTTAAAAAATTGTAACGTCTAAAATTTAACAGAAACTTGAATCTTGGAAACTTTCGAAGTTTGACATTTTTTTATAACAATCAAAGTTTTCAGTTTAAAATTGGATAATTTTGAACGTTTTATATTGTATAATTTTTAACGTTTTAAATTGTAATCTGTTTTAATGATCCATTGTGGAACGTTCTTAATTTAAGATTGTTCAACCGTAACTTACAATCTAAAAGAACTTCAGGGAATTGATTTTTAAAAATTTAAACGTGACTGCTTTAAAACCTATTAAGAAAGTCTCACTCAGAATTCATTAAATTTTACAAGATGGAACAATATAAATTTAAAACTCTAGAGTAAAAAATTTGACAGTTTTTACATTTAATGTTGAAGGCCTATACAGTTTTATGTTTGTGTATTTTTATGTTTTTAAATTTATAATTGTTTCATTTTGAACGAATTGAATAAAAAAATATTTAGTATTAAAAATTGTAAAAATAAAATTCTCAATTTCGAATAATTTAATCTGAAATTATACCTTTAATTAAAAAAATGAAGCAATTTTTAATATTTTAATTTGAAATTATTTAATGTCTAAGGTTTAAAAGTTTACATTACTCAATCATTAACCTTTAATTTACCAGCTTACTTAAAAAATGTAATTAAAGAATTTTTCTTAACAACAATTATTTATTTTAAATTATGTAATCTATTAAGTTCCCATCGATAAAGATTAAATTTTATCCATAATATTTATAATATTTATCACATTAAATTAATTTATTTAAAAAGATTACTTCTTAAATTATACAATTTTGAAAGCATTTAATTGAAATAGCTCAGTTTTGAAACCTATTGATTTGAAATTATGAAGTATTGAACGTTACAATTTTTAATTGCCTTGTTGAATTGCGCTCCAATAAAAATATTGTATTCTAAACTTCAAATTAAAAATTAAAAATTGCTAAATTATTTAAACTTGAAAAAATGGAAAAACAAAACAGAATAGGGTGAAATAAGGAAACATGGGAACGAAGCTAATTTAAAATTGTAAGAAGTGATCGTACTTTAATAATTACCTTCAAACGGCGTAATTTGTTATATGTAGGGTAAATTTGGACATTCCTAAATTCATCGTTTAAATTACTTAAGGTGGTTTTAACAAGAACCTAGAACCAGTTAAGGCTTAAATTGATTCTATATTCTGGTTAAGTAATGTAAACTATTTAGGAATTTCAGAATTCACCCCACATGTCCGAAGTTAGCCCGCTTGACGTTACCAAAAGTAACTTTCCAAAAAGTAAAAAATCAGTTTAATCAAGCTTAAGGAAAGCATCTAAAATTGAACATTAAACATTAAGTTAATTGTAATTGATTACAGAGTGATGTTGTTCATATTCGCCCTGCCAGTAATGCAAGTCATCCTCTTTTGTCTGGCAATCGGGAGAGACCCCACGGGACTAAAGCTGGCCATAGTCAATCATGAGATGTTCTACGAAAACATGACTTGTCCAGTTTACAAAGACTGCCAATTTAAATTTCTTAGCTGTCGATATTTAGATTTTCTCGATAACACAACGATGGTGAAAGTAAGTCTTCATTTTTAAGGTCTAGTTAAAGAAACTTTAAACTTGATTATTTATTTGTTACCCCTTTTTTAAAAGGAATATTATCCGGATCCTGAAACAGCCTTAGAAGCAGTACGGAGAGGTCAGGCTTGGGGGACACTTTATTTCACAGAAAACTTCACCGATGCTCTAGTTGCTAGAATGACTTTGGGGAAAGAAGCCGATGATGAAACTCTGGATTCTAGTGAAATAAGAGTATGGCTCGACATGTCCAGTAAGTTGAGAAGAAATTAATATTTAGGCTCTATCGAAAAACATTTGGATTCTGCAAGATTATTGCAATTTAAATTAAATGTATTTGTACTAATTTGTCAATTTATATAATTCCAGATCAGCAAATCGGTCTCATGCTGGCAAGAAATCTTCAATATGCCTATCGAGATTTTGCACAGGATTTACTGAAAGCTTGTGATCAGAATACAAAACTGGCAGATGTACCGATTCAATTCTTAAAGCCAATTTATGGAACAAATGAACCTAGCTTCACAGATTTCGTGGCTCCTGGTGTTATTTTAACGTGAGAATAATGTTCTAGATAAATACTTGGTTTTGCAATTTTTAACTTAGCTTTTTTAGTTTCCCTAGGAAAAAAGCGATGATTTCTCACCAATATTTTTCCTGTTTTATAGGATCGTTTTCTTCTTGGCTGTTGCCCTGACTTCATCAGCTCTTATCATCGAAAGGATGGAAGGTTTGCTGGATAGAAGTTGGGTCGCTGGTGTATCCCCCGGGGAAATTCTTTTCTCTCATGTTGTTACCCAATTTGTCGTGATGTGTGGACAAACCGCCTTGGTTCTTATTTTCATGATCATTGTCTTCGGAGTCGAATGTAAAGGCGAAATTGGTTTTGTCATCATCCTCACGATTCTTCAAGGCTTGTGCGGCATGTGCTTCGGTAAGAAAAAATCTGCAAAATAAAACATAAATCATTATAAAAGTATAAACAATTGGGCAGCTAATGCAGTTTTTTCCATTTAATTTAAAAACAAATTATTTTTTTCGTTGTAATATATTTTAAGATATAAGCTAGATATTTGATTGAGTGTTTAATATCGTTTTTTATGTAATTCTATAACACTAATTTTATTTATATTTAAAACTATGAAATATTTAAAACTGAATTTATTAGAAAACCGATCAACATTGCGATAGCAATTGCTTGCGTAAATAGAGTCGTTTTGCGAGTGTTTTCGTATATAACATTTAAGTATATATAGGTATGGTGTTATTGTGCAATACGACTTTCATTATGAATGTAATGTTAATTACCACAAATTGATATAAGGCATTTTCGAAGTTCTGCTTCTCTGGTTCACTCAAATCTATTTCTTCATTTCTGCTACCCAGATGACTAATTAAATTTCAAATAGCCAAAGAGAAATTCATATCATTTACCTACAATGGTATTTAGAATTTTTCTATAATTTTTGTTACTTTTAATTTATTCAGGTTTTGTGATCTCAGCGATTTGCGAACTCGAGAGAAATGCCATTCAACTAGCTCTAGGCAGTTTTTATCCAACTCTGCTTCTCAGCGGTATGTATTTTATTTTTGGTAAATGAATCAAAATGAAATTTCAAGGTGTCCCTTAAAACAAAAAATGAACCCCATTTAATATATAAATTACACAAAATTCCACACGTTAAAAAAATTGAAATAAAAGTCATCCAAATTTCTTAAAATATAATTGTGATATTATTTTACACTAAAAAGAACAATTTAAAACTCTTGAACAAGGGTTTTCAGATTTTTTAAATCTTCACTTTACCCAAATTTAAATAAAAATTATTTAGAATAATTATAAATAATGTATATAAGTTTCAAATACTTGGAAATTCCCTTCAATTTTAAAATTATATAAATTAAAAATCTTTCGAATATCAAGATTCCCTAAGTGGAAATTTCTAAAATTCTAAAAAAAATCTTTAAACATGCCTTAATAAAATTCTTTTTCTAACAAATGTCATTTAAATGACTATAGAACTTTAAAATTGTTGGCTTTTTAAAAAAACTTTGATTTTCGAAATTGGAATTAATTTATATTTGAAACCATGCAAATTGAATTTCTAAAACCCTTTGCAAAAAAGGGAGTTGCTTTCAAATCTCCTGACTTTAGATGCAATTCTGGAAACCATCCAACCAGTTGTAAAGTTAAAAGCTTTCTGATTGAAAACTTGTTAAATTTTTTAATATTTTAAAGCCTCAGAAATTCTCGAATATTACATATAGACGCCTTGAAACATAGGGTATGAATTAGAAACAAAATTTAATTAAAGTTACTAACTTTAAACATTAAAATCTCATTGGTTATTTTTGTTTGAACATCTAGGAGTTATTTGGCCAGTGGAGGGTATGCCAACCATTTTGCGATATATTTCACAAGGGTTGCCTCTGACGATGGCCACGACGGCTCTCCGGTCGATGCTCACTCGTGGCTGGAGTATTACAGAACCCGATGTCTACAAAGGATTCCTCTCCACCATGCTCTGGATCGCCGTTTTCCTCACAATAAGCATGCTCGTCCTCAAATTCAAACGTGGATAAAGCTGCTGATTCTTCTAGGGTGTTTTTAAAAAATGCTCTGTGTGTACAGTATATCGAATTCACAAGACTCGTCAGGATATGGAAAAAAAAAGAAAAATCGCACCCGGACGATCCTGAGCGACAAACTAGATTCTAGAGTAATGAAGGCAAAGAGCTTGAGCTCCTAAAATTTCACAAAAATGATACTTTTTTTAAGGAAGTGACAAGAACCTCGCAGAAAATTTTATTCAAAAATAGTCTGAATTTTAGAATTTTAAAAATATTTACCAAATAAAACATAAATTAGAATAAATTTGAGAAAAGCGAAGGATGAATTTTCCATCTTTATTTGATCCAATTAAACTAAATAAACTAAGAAGGAGAATAGTTATTACTCTCAAATAAAGACTATTTGAGGCAAATAATATTTTTTAGTCTATTTTCCCTTTCTCAAATTTTTGAATCTGAACAGCTCGAAGAAGTAAAATTTTCTAGTCTATTTATGCTCAAGAAAATTAATGGAATTTTCTTTTCGAGTGTCAGGATCGTCTCTTAACAGAAAATTCTCATCCATTAAGCGATGGGGTTTCCATAAAACCTGCGGGTTACTTGTGGTAGAAAGTTCTCGAGTGATTGTTGAGTGTGCCTGAGACAGAGTGTAGTTTCTACGTGTTCTCGTATTGTAACTTATATTTGTTAGAAAGTCGCGATCGCCTTTGCATAGGCAAAAGTAGGACCTATGGGTCTAAATTTATCGTGGGACGCTTGCAAGTAGAGAAATTAATAATTTTAGAATTATGTCAAAGCTGCGAAACTTGTTTCAATTTCTGACTACGGGAATTTTATTCAGGCAGCAAATTTCGCTAAACCCATCGAAAAGATCAGACTTTCTTATTTTACTTTAGATTATATTTGTAGCAAAAATGAATCAGTTCTTTCTAAATACTTCAAATATGTATCTTTATTTGAAAAAATTTAAAGAGTTGGATCCCAATTTTCATATTTCTTTGGGTCTACCGAAATTATTTTGTTATTTATTTACAGGCCAGTCACTTAAGGTCTGTGTTAGCTGACGTATACCTTGAGACAGGTACAAAAAATGATTTGTTTTTTTAATAACCTCGTAAATGTCCACCCTAGAGCAGAGTTTGCGCAGGATAAAAGAAACGTAATTAAATTTTCTGCAATAAAACGTTTTTAATGATAGTTTTGGCACAGAATCAATTGACAAATAAATTAACAAACAATTTTATGTTCACATTTTACCTTCTTATACTACGATATACTTTAATTGTTATGGTATTTAATAAATTTTTTTCCGATAATAGCACAAAAGCTAATAAAATTCTACATGTTAAAAGTCCAAAATGAAGCCAAAATGTTAATATTATAAAAAGATATTGCAAAAACGTAAAATATAGATGCTTTTTAAAATAATGAACATTTCTTTAAGTTCTTGGTCTCATTCTGAAGGTAAATTTCCATAGTATTTTGCAAATTTATTTAGATATTTTATAGAATTTTGATCAATCTTCGTAGAAAAAAATCGTAACATTTCAAATAGATTCTTTACATTTGACTTTAAAATATTTTATTTAAATATGATACATTGATTTTTTTAAATACTAGTATGTATTTACACATTTTTGAAATTACACGACTTTTTTGTAGTAAGTTTAATGCCAGAATATAGTACAGGACATTTCTGAAAAAAATGATAGGTTATCAAAATACTATGGAGTCTTTGAATTATTTTGAGAATTATTAGCATTTTTCAAAAACATTGACATTTTTCTAAATTAACATTATACCCTTATCTTAGGTGTATAGGCGTAAGAATTTATTAGCTTTCCTTTTATTATTAGGCAAAAATGTCGATTTATTATTATACAAATTAAGGTACATTAGTAGTCAGTCTGATATACGAGGCTTTTAACACAAATAAAGATTAACAAATATTATCTGTGATTGATAAATCAAGTTTATTATTTGTTAAAATGTATTATTTAGTGTCTTTTTTAAGATCTACTGCAGCTAGCACATTTCAGATCGATTAAGACTTTTGCAGTGTTGTATTTAAACTATAAAATACGGTCTCTACCAAAATCTATTTTAGATTTTTAGTAAGACTTTCCGACTTAAAAGTCTAAAGTGACTGACCAATTAAAAGCTGAATTAAGTTTTATTTTCGAAAAGCGATAATTTTAAACATTTAAATTAGGGGAAAGAATTTCAGAGCTAAAGTTTGGTATTTGTAAATATGTATAGGAATATTTTGCCTAGAGTGCATTTTTATTTATGGGAAATTCAATTAATATCAATTCTCAATCAACAAAAATGTATTCGACAATTTTTAGTAGATGTAGGTAAAGTCCCTGAATTCTTTCTCTACTATGAATTATTTTCGAGATAATAATTCAACGCTCGACTTTAGATCAAGGCTATTTTATTGGTACTTCAATATCGCTGTTTTATCTGCTCGACAGATTAACCTGAAATTTTTATAGAATAAATTATGTGCTCTTTTTCAATATTGAACTTGTTTTTTTTTTTAATATAGAGACGTTTGAAAGTCATATTTATTGAATATTTTAAGAAAGACTTTAGAAGTAAACTACAGAAAATCGAAGACGTGCCTTTTAGAGAATTTCCAGTCACGAAAAATAAAAAATAGAAGACTGTTTAGTCTGATATTTGAAATATTTTATTAATCGGGAAAGCATTTTATAAATAAGAAATGAATTTAAACTCTGTACGAGCGTGCCTCGGGTAAATTGGTCCCAGGAAGAAGGGGGTTTGTAATTAGCGTTTACAAAAAAAGTTGTTATAGATAGTAGCTGGTTAGTTGTAGGACGAATTCTACTTGCCCATGACTTAAGTGTATGTATTATTTAACTTGTATTAATTATAAATATAAAACCCCATTTTCAAAATTTGCTCGTATATTTTCCTCAAGCCTCTTGACTTCAAAAATTAAATAAACCTCCAGAAATACAACGCTTCCATAAACATAATTCTTCATAAAGTCCTCTTGTTTTCAACTGCAATGTTTAATAACATCCTGCAAAGGAAATATTTTCATAAAGCCTTAAAAACGCTTAAATGAGTTACTTGCATAATTTCAAGCCTTCACATATAAACAGGAGTCAAAGGATCAATGCAGGTAAAAAAGATAATTTAAAATTAAAATCGGATAATCAATTAAAGCTAGGATATCAGTACATGTAAATAAAAAAGCTAATTAGATATTTAAGTAATGCAAAACATACTTTGTTTTCTCATAATATCACTTTGTACTTTTCAGATTCAGCAAACCAACCCGAATTCTCTTCCACGACAGTTTTCCAGTAATCTGTAAACAAGAGTTGCGTAAGTTTTTTTTTAAATTCTGTATGCTGTAAGTTTTTTTTTAACTCATAATTTTCAGACTTGCCTTTTAAATCTTGAATGCTGCCATCAGTGCCACCATATTCAATAGGAAGAATATCAGGTGAAACTCTTCCGGCGATTCCACGTCGAAGAATCACAACTCTACTGCGGAGTTTTTCAGACATGAAACTTTTAAAAACATTGAGCACGACGTTTACATACATTGGCGCGTTGATAAAATTGAGAGATCCTATCCTGAATGGATAACAATCCTGCCAAGAGTGAACCAATTGCTTTACGACATTTGGTGTTAATTGTAATGCGTGGCCAAGAGTTACAGATTCCAGGTCCAGAATTGCTATAAGTCCGTGCAAGGAAACTGAAACATTGTCTCTAGTTGCGACGTCTAAAATCATCTTGCCAATCTAAAATTAATTACTAGACTTTATTTGAAGGCATTATTTTTATTAAAGTAAATATTTATGAATATGAATTAAAATAAATAGAACTTCTCTACATTTTTTTATAAACTAAACTTCTAGTTTTCAAATAAAATGATTTTTAAAAGTTGAATAATCATGTAAATTTCAATTTCAATTTCAATTTATTGAGTATCTATACTCAAGAGGATTTTTAAATTTTGGTCCCGCTATCTAAATATACGCGAAAAAGATACTTATTCTTAGAATAATCATGTCTATAGATCCAATTTCAGTGGACCTAAGTAAGGCCTTTTTTGAAGTTCAATCAGAGATTGATTTCTTTTTAGTAACATTAAAAATTCTAAAAACGGAATTGCAGGAATTTAAAAAAAATGTATGAAAATGCCACTAGAATTTAAAAGGATACCATTAGTACTATTTACCTATTTACAGAGAGAAACTCTATTTAATTGTATTATTACCTTAATAACATCAGAAAATTTGTGCTTATTAGGATCATGGACAGCAGCTCTTATAATTATAACCATTCTACCTTGGTCATCTAATTTCCTTAACGGTAAAAATACTCTGAAAGTAGGGGGCATATTCAATCAGGGTTAGAATTTACCCCTTAAAAATTATTCCTAGAGATAAAAAAAACGTAATAATTTTTATTTTATTTATTACCCCAGATTAGTTAATTCCACCAGGTGAGGTAAAAGTGGATTTCGGTTTAAGAACCATTCTGTCATAGTGGCTCTTTGTTTGTGATAATTTCTCAATTTCCATTTGGTTCTGTCGATTTTAAATTTGCAGCCTCTTAGGAAGTACAAAATGAAATTGTCATCTGTGTAGAAAACATTCTGAAATCAGTCAGACTCACAATGGGATAAATCGTGGATTTATACTTCAAAAATGTCTACACCTGTCATTTTCCATTAGATATTTACAGTTTTTTCTCGAACTTCAAATAAATTAAATAGGAGCACTCTCGAAGGAAATTTTTCAATTTATTAATATCCCAGTATTTTTAAAGTAAAGCTGATAAAAAATCATGTTTTTCAAGAAAATAAGTTTTTGCATCATTGGAAAAAATATTAATTAATATGCAAATTTGGTGTTTCGCAGTAGAAAAAATGTGTTGTCTTCAAAAGTTCGATAAATTAGATAAGTGTAGTGTACACAACTTAATGAAAAATTAATAATAGTTATGATTATAAATAATTTTGGCGAAAATGCTAAGTATTGGCGTATACATATTACATTTTTTTTATAACATTTTTATTTACGTAACTTCTATACCTCGATAAATCTTGAGAATCACATACATATAATTATGAACATAATATGTGCATAAATCAAGAAAGTTGAGTGCTACAAAATTTAATTAACAAAAAAACGTCACTGGTAAGTTTGTTATCAAAATTGACTAAATTAATAATAATAATAATTTAATTTTAATTAAATTCTGCATCTCATTGTCATATTTCTATCTTATCGTATGATCTGAAATGATCCGAAATTCGATAATCAGGCTTAGACATTAAAACAAAAAGGAAGGTAATTTGGGACGTTACGTTTTTTACTGAAATATTTCTATCTAATAGAGAGATTAAAGAATTGATTATGGAATTTTATTTACCTGAATCCAAGTCTTTTTTATTGATCCAAAGAATAGATATCATTAAATAAAGAGTTGCAATACATAACTAAATAATCAACAAAATCAGGATTTTTCAGGAGAGAGAAATAACATTTTTTGAAACTAAAATCATCAATTAAAGATAGAACAAAAGTTTACTCACGATCTGAAGTATTGCTCAATTAAGGCCAAAAAAGTATGATTAAAATATATTATCCAGTTCCGAAAAAGGAAATGTGGAAATTTACAATCTCAAAGTGACAAGGACCTAAAATTGGATGAGGCTTGATTGCGAATAACGACAAAAAGTGCAATTTTTTCATTTGATACAAAAAAATAAAAGGTTGCTCTCGAGATATTGAGTTGCTAAATCGGTAAAAAATAAATTTTATTCGAAAAAGTTTACTAATTCCGAGCAAATCATTCAAGAATTTGGAGGTTAAAATTTCAAGTTTTTTTTTTTAAATCGCAGGGGGGGGGGGGCTGAAGTTCCTGATGAAATTATCATGTATTGAGTTTGAATGGCCCCTTTAGATAGCGACTAAGTATCTATTTTTCAATTTTAAAAAATGATAAGAACTTTCTCTAGAGAGATTGAAAGGCTGAATAAGAATAAATGAGTTTTCATCCAAAAAGTTATTCTTTTCCGGGAAAATAAAGATTTAGAGAAGGCAACAAGTTAAGTAACAAAAAACGTATGAAAGCGGCTTTTTGTAGGAAGTGAATATTTAAAATTTTATATCGGAATTTGATTGGTACTTTGGTGTAGAATAAAGTTGCAAATAGTTAGAAACATTTTTTTTTAAAAGAAGTATTTCATCATTTTACTACATTTAAAAACATTTACATTAAAAAAAAAGGTATTAAGCGTTGAATAAAGAAAAAACTATTTTCAGAAACTAATTCATTTATATTTCCATAGCAACCGCTGCATAGTTTCTTATTTCCCAAAAGAGAACGTGGTTTCAACATATTTAATTAATTCCTTGTAATTGTACCGACAGACACACCTCACAGAAATGTCTTGTATCCCGCAAGTGTTCATATTTTGAGTTTATTTAATTCCTTCTAATCAGTTCACAAAATATGTGTAATAAATTGTGTTAATTTCTTTATTTTATTTTATAAATAAATAAATATAAATCTGAATATTTTTTTCGAATTTATAAGTTGTAAAAAGATTTAATAGTAAAAAAAATAGGTTAAATAAAGGCTTCCGTTAAATTTTACTAAGTTGATTGAGAGGAGTAGGATTTGCACTTTTGCTGTTCCCGTTGGGGGATTTTTAGACGGAGGAAAAATCGCGTATTCATAGGAATACTAATTCCTAATTCTTCTGAATTCAACGCTTATTACCGGATGGTTTTGAATAACCAATCTTTTCATTACTATATTAGAATAAACCTTTTGAAACAATCATTTACATAATAGGCATTTTATTTTTGAAGAATTTTCTATGCAAAAAGCCAATTTTCGAAAAAAATGTTGGTTATCTAATTCTGTACTGCAACCCTTAAATTATAGCATGAGGATTTCTTCTCGGTCGTATGAGTTTTATAATCACTTTTAAAATCAAATTTATTTAAACAAAAATTAATAGGTGACTTGTCATCATATGCAAAATAATCCAAATCAGCCATTTCCTATCAGACGTGCGGTTTGTGGCCGACGATATAATGTGTGTGTGTGTGTGTGTGTGTGTCTGCCTTTAAGAAATTAAACGATACGTGTTTCCCCCTTTGGTCAGAAAAAATGGTGACGAAGTTATGAGTATTTTAACTCCTAATGCTAATGAGGCAGATAAATATAAAACTTTTTTAAATTTCTTTTAAAAATCATATTATTTAAACGAATGCAGTACGGGAATAACATTTAAATTAGCTCACTGCCCAAAACACTTTGTTCACTATAGGGCAATATTGTAGGTTTATTATTATTTTTTAAATTAAAAATTCAAATTCAAAATATCTCAAAACAAGTATTTCTAAATTTTAATGAAATGCATACTAAAATAAAGCACAGTTTCTAATTTATAACCTGGAAATATTATAATGGGAGGTTTGAGGAATTTTGAGTTATTAATTTAAATACATATTTAGTTTCCAAATTTTAGAGGGCTTTAAAAATGTCCAAAGTGTTCAAAAGATTTTAGGGTATTTTTAAAATCTTTCAATGAATTTTGAATCGATTTCAGACATTTAATGGGATTTTAAAGGATCTAAAGTATTATAAATTTATTATTATTATTATTATTATTATTATATATTTTATAATTATTCAAAATTTCCATATATATACATATTAGGAAATTTTTTTAAAGATTCCATGGAATTTTTAATTGGTTTCAATAACTTGAAGGGTTTTCAAATGGTTTAAAACATTTTATGATATTTTTAAAGACTCCAAGGCATTTTCAAGAGATTAAAAATTTTTTAAGAGATTTCCAAGGACTTTAATGATTTTAAGGGATTTAGAAATTCGTTCATGAGGTTTTAAACAATTTTAAAGAATTTCAGAAGATTTGGAATGATTTTACAGTATCTATAACGCTTCAAAATATCTTAAAATATTCCAAGGAATTTTTTCACATTACCGAGGATTTCAATTATTTTACGGGATTTAAAAATTTCTCAAGGTATTTTAATATATTTTCCAGGATTTCATGAAATATCATATTTCACAGAATTAAACGGGATTTTATAATATTATTGGAAAATATATGACAATATTTTAATAAATATTGAAGAATTTATTCACACGAAGTGAGGGATTTCGTAAAGTTTTGAAGATTTAAAGAGATTTTGAACATTTAAATTGTTCTCTGTTTTCCTTTCTTTAAGCATATTCGTCTCCGGCAGCTTTGATAATAATCAATAAGAAATGAAAATTTAACCTTTTTTTCTTCGATCCATGAAAGAATCTACATTAAAAATGTTATAAGATTAGAATTTGGCATTTAAATATTAATGGTCAGAGAAATTGATCTAACTTTATGAGTGGTCAACTCCTCGTAAAATTGACAAAATCATAACTTCAAAACGGATTTTTTTTATCAAATAGAAAATAATAAAAAATAAAAACATTTCCAAAATATATGAAATAGGGGAGAATTGTCCAAATATTTGAGAAAAGGTGAATACATAGGTGACGACTTGGAAATAGCACTTCATCTTTATTTCTGCTCATTTTATGTAAAGATAAGAGATTCTAAAGAAAGAATTGTCTGAAAAGTGTAGAATCTATGTTTAAACTACAAGGCTTTAAGAAATCGAGAAAAATTGGAAAATATGATTTCTAAATACCTAATTAATTAATAATTAAATCACTAATATTTAACGATATGACGAATATAATATATACAATAAATATTATACATAGTTAAATTTTTTTTTTGAATTTTCTTTGTCTCACACCCCATTTTTGTTCTTTGCGCGATCCCTGAATAGTAACTGATTTCCTCAAATTTACAGATTTTTTTTGGGCCATTTGAACAAAACTGGGGATGAGACCAAAGAAATTCGAAAAGTGAAAAATAAGAGCCACCTTAACTTACACACTTGTAATAACTTTATATATGGATAAATAATCGGTATTACTGATCCATTTAAGAAAATTATAAATAGAGTAAGAACAGTCATATTTGTGAAAATTGAATTATTTATTATATAATAAACGAAGTGACTTTTTAAACTGATTTTTTATTGAACATAAACCTCTCCTAAAACCTTTATTTTTGCAATGTATTTAAGTTCATAATTTGACGCTATAAAATACCTTGAATTCAAAATTTGAATAAAGATTTTTAAGAATTACCTGTGCGCGCGCAGAGATCTTCGCTCTTTAAAATCCATTGTCTAATTTCCTCTATCTTTTGATCTCTAATTTCTTCTAATTCATTTAAATAGCTAGCAGCAAATTCCTGTTGCTCGGCTGTCAGCAATTTGAAATCAACAGCTGTTGCATCAGACATCGTCAACTATCAATGTCTTTCAAGAAAAATACAATAAAAACTCTTCTGTCATATGCAACTGGCCGCTGAATACTCTGCTGTTTCACTGTGCTCTTTATTTTCTTATCATTTGATAGCCACCCACACATACTATACAATCATCCTAAGAAGTTTAATTGATCCTCGCCAGTTCTACACTTGTCTGACTAGTACTGACTGGTACTAATGTAATTGCAAACTTAAAGAACACTGCACTCATTTTTTAATATTACCACTCCGAAAGCACAACAACAACAATGTGAACGCGCATGGACCAACCCCAACGCGACGCCACAGCTCTCTAGCGAAATTTTTTGGAAGCTCTTATCTCTTCAAGGTTAAGGTCAAAAATGTTAAAAAATCAAAAGGCAAATCTCAATTTTGAATATATGCTTTCTCTATGCTTCTAGCATAGAGAATCTGGATGAAAAGCACATTTTTCATATACTGAAATTCCTGTTCACTTTCCCTTGCATCATACTTGATATATTTTCAACTTCATTTTCCCAAGAGCCAAAGTAAAAAAAAAGACATGCATTTAAAGAGTCTGATTTAAAATGCGCGCGCAAAGTTTGAAAACAAAAAGTGAGTAATTTAGCAGTTTATCAGCAAGTGACGCTAGCTGTTCAAGTCCTAATTCAGCGGGAATTCAAATCACATAAATTAAAAAGTATTTTTTTATACGATTTAATAATGAAAGTTACTGGTTTATTCATAAAAAGTATGATGAGATAGTGTGTTCATAAATTAGGCTTGAGAAGAAAAATCGTAATATTTGAAGTACGGTTCAGTTTTTCCAGCGTACTTCTGAATTTTACAAATGTAACATTATTGTCTACTGACTACTTGACTGTAAAATCTTTTTACTTGAAAATTCAAGCAGTTTGTTCACAAATCGTCTTTTTTTTAAATTCCACTATTTCTAATTTAAAATTAAAATCTTTTTTGTTAAAAATCCAACTACTTGATTAAAATTTGAACTACTTTTTGAAAATTAATGTTTTTTTTTTTGGTTTTTTTTCTCCTTCGATGAAAATTTAGTTATTTTGTTTCAATTTTTTTTAATTAACAGAAAATTGAACTATTCCATTTTGATTTGATAATTGATCCTTTTTTCGGTCAAAAATCAATTATTTGGTTTTTTTCAAAAATTCGTTCTTTCTTTTGTTAAAAATTAATTATTTTACTTGAAAGTTTTAATATTCCATTTCTGGTTGAAAGATTACCTTTTATTTACTAACAGTAGAAAATGTATAAGTTCCATTTTTGGTTCACGACTTATATTTATTAGTTGAAAATGCAACTGTTTGGGTGTGACAAATAGAAATAAATATTAAAACACGTAATTTGAAATGTTCTTTCGATAGAAAATAATCTTATGTTTGTGAAATTGAGAACTACATAAGAACAACTGGCTATTGTTTAAAATATTAATTTTTTCTTTTCACTGATCTATTTGGAATTTTCGCGGAACTTTGACTTGTGATGATCGCATATCCCGCGCTCATCTAGTTATGGGATCATGTAGAACTCAACCCTTTTTGCATGTAAAGAAGAACACCGCCTCACCATAAAGGCCTAATCGCTAAATTTAAAATTATATTTCGCAATTTTTATTATTGTTCTTAAACTCTCTTATATTTCTATTGGCAAAAACGAGACAGGCGTGAGACAAGCCGAGAAAAGAACCAGAAAGCCTGTTTCTTTTCTCGGGTAAATGAATGCACTTAGAGTAAGGGATCGTCCATAAATTACATAACGCGTTTTTCTTTTTTTTGAATAAAGGCGAGCATGAAATTGATGTGAAGTTGAGAAAGACACAACGATATAAACAAAAGAAAAAAGTGTTACGTAATATATGGACGATCCCTAAGTTAGCACATAAGACCTTACTTAATAGTTCCTATAGATGAGACAGATTTTCTGAGAAACATTTTTAATTTATATTGTATTTTGTCTAAAGTGTTCACAA
>NC_046658.1:67677392-67685513 GCF_010883055.1 Belonocnema kinseyi
CCTAAACGTACTTTATTGTACTCTAATACATTTCCCAAAGTTTCAGCTCGATATTTTATTTACAAAAAAAGTTCTTAGGTTCAAAAAAACATTCAGTGAACTTTAAAACTGTGGTCGGTAATATAGGTATTTAACTGTGTCACATGCCCTTAAGAATCTGTCTTTGGAAAATGTACTTCTTTTAATAAAAGGTTGTTGCTTTAAAGTAACTGACACTCAGTCAGTCATAAAAAAGCTATTTAATTAGTTTTTCTAAGGAAAGAAGGGACCAAGACGCTAAAATAAATATTCCGTCAACGAAAACTGAAATCGGTTCCCATCGTTTTTTTAAAGGAACACTAATAAAATAAGAAACTTCTCGGATCTCTGGTGAGTTCCGTGATAGTTTCACTTAAAAGTCTCATAGTATATGCAAGCCCTTAGTAATTTAACAACTAATAAAATATATAACAGAAACCAATTTTCATTCCCTTCTTTCCTTGGTCAAACAGTTATGGTCAACTATATCGTTGCAGCAACCCTAAGTGTCAAGAGTCAAGGCGCTTCAAAAATCTCAAGTAGGTGCGGATAGACATGACTCGAGGGTAAATAAGAGCAATGGGATTCTGAGATGCATGGGAAAAGTTAAGAAGGAGGTCTAATTTTCATTCTAATTTTGATTGGTTTTCTTAAAATTGGAGACCCTCCTTAAAAGGAGGACCCAGAAATTTGATTGGCTTAAAAAATGATCTTCACTAGAAACCCTTGCTCTGGAACCTCCGAGGCTCAAAAAAGAGGAGACCGATTCTTGATATGAAGGGCAGAATTAGACTAGCTTTTGATTAGAGAAGTCGTATTTTCTCTTCCGCGAGTAGCTTTTCATATTTTTAACTCGACATTCATTACATTAATTGTATAAAATAACCTTCCTCTAAATAAATGATAAAAGTGGACGGTTGTGATTATTTTTGTGTTTAAACCTGTTATTTTTTTTTTACTCACCTATCTTCATAGGTCTTAACATTTTTAAACGGATCCACGTTTACCTTTCGAGTCCGGCCGGTAATATCGCGACATATATAGAGGACGCGATACCCGGGTTGTGACGGGCTAGAATAGCTAGCGACATCTCTAGAGGCTATATCATAGCCCTCTATAGGTGACCAAATGAAACATTGAGAAATTATTACGTTTTTTCCTATCACATTACATTTATAATCCATGACGCTTGTCGCTGACGTGTTCGGTGACAGCAGCGCACCACGTGGATGTGTCGATGTTGCGGATGTTAGTACGACACGTAGCAGAAGCGTCGGCTACTTTTTGGACGTGTTAAAAACGGGAAAACGACGAATGGACAATTCGTCAGTTACTGCTGAAAGGCATTCACTTCACTGAGCAAGTCGATCCAGAATAATCCCGTTAACTAGAAGAATCCTCCGCTATCCCTGAGGCTTATACATTCCTTTTTATAAAGTACATATCGTGGTTTTGGAGTCCACTTTTTTATATCTAGACTTAACTGTTTCATTCTACGAGGAACTTCCAAAATGGTGAGTGAAAACGTACTATTGAATATTAGTTACAATAAAGTTGTTTTCAAAAAGATTTTGAGATTGTATCACCACTTTAAATTAAGCAGTTCATGGATCTTTAAATGAATTAATTTATTAGAACATAACCTCTTTTGCTCCAAAAGATCACCGATTGTAGAAATTGAACTTATTTGATAGGGTAATATATTCACAATATTTTTTTTGAGCTTTGAATATGGGGAAATAAATCAATATGCTATATATGGCAAACATAATTTTTTGTCGTATTGGTGATTTTTATTTGATGAATCTTTTTTGGGTTTGTCGTTTAAATTCGAAACGTATGGTACATTTTATTCGGTGGCATTCTTCATTTTATGACATACTTCTTAATAAAGTATGTATAATTATTTTATTTTCTTAGAAATTAGTATATATTTGTAATATTAGGTGCCAAATGAGAGCATTGTTCCACTTTTAAATGCTTATTTCTAATTTAGAAACCACTCTTGCAGGCTCCGTATGTTTTGTAAAAAATCAATTTTAATTTATTAAGCTGAAATAATTCCAATATGAGTATCAAATTTGACTATTTAAGTTGAATAAAGATGTTTCAAATGCATTTTTTAAGAATCTGCATACCTTTAAATTTATGTTCTGGCAATCGTTCGTCAACCGACCATCGCATCAAAAATCAAAATATCCATTCACACCTCCGGAAAATTCAGTGCAATCTAGTAACATTTTAGTAATCTTTCAGTGAGTTTCAGAAGTGCACAAAAATATTACTAGATTTTACTGATTTTTCCGAAGGTGTGAATGGACATTTCCGATATGTTTATCGGTCGACTATGTATTAATACAAGGTGTAAAAGAGCCTTTAAGTTTTCCAGACTGTTTTTACTTTTCGAAAATCGATTTAAATACGAAAGTGTGTCTATTTTCTAAAAAATGCCTATGTTTGACCTATGCATTTTAACATCTTTGAAATTTTTGATCAATTAAAAAGCGTTGTCTGTTTTTTTCTTTGATAGAAATCATCTTAAAGAAATGTTTTCATATTTATAGCCTGCTGCACCAAGTTCTACATCAGTGGGTGCGGCGAGTCGTTCCCCAAGCAAAGCAGTAGCGCCTCGTGCTGGTGGGGGAGGCACCGTAAGACAACGAAAAGCTGCTCCGGCGACTTCTGCGAGGAACAGGAGCACAGGGACCAACTCTGGTGGAATGTGGAGGTTCTACACTGACGACTCTCCGGGAATCAAAGTGTAAGCAAAAAATCAAGTTTCAACATCAATAAAACAAGATTTTTCCATCAATTTTTTTTTGTTGCAAACAATTTTTTCATCTTAATTAATTCTAAATTAAGCATATTTCTAATGGGCACACCAATTTGAAGGATCTTTATATTATCAGACGAATATTCATAATATATCGTCTAAACAGGCATAGATATTGTCGAAAGACGTCCACAAATTTGTGTGCCTATTGGGTTACAGCGATTTCGAAACTCACATAATTGTAAACGTTTAATTACAATATAAATCCAGAACGAACTTTTGACTTTTTTTTCTATATTAATATTTCTCTTCCAGTGGACCAGTTCCAGTTCTCGTCATGTCCTTGCTCTTCATCGCGTCCGTCTTCATGCTCCACATTTGGGGCAAATACACTCGATCTTAAGCACTGAAATAATCGTTTATCGAAGACTGTGAATCTATAATTCGAAGTTGTCCGGAGGACAAAAATGTATCGACTTATGCAAGCGCGATGACTCTTAAACTTCCGTTACAACTTTACTTTCCACGTCATGAGATTGTGACAAAGCTATCGTTTTAAGTATTAGATCTAAATTATCTTCAATAATTGTACATTAGTGATCTATTCTATAATTAATTCATTCTTTTTCTATTGTAATACTTCTGTTTTCCGATCTGCATTCGTTCTAGAACCAATCTACTTTCCTCCTTTCAGTAATTTCCTATTTATTAGTGGAATCTGCATTTCACGAACCACACTTTTGTATAATTTAATGGTGTTTAAGAGATTTAAAGAGATTAAGATCAAGCAATCATGTAACTGAAAATTAGGTAAAAATACTTTTCATGGGTTAATCAATCCTGAAGACCTGTAAAAGTTTTGAGTTAATATATCTTTATTTTATAACAATATATTATTTCATTTAACAATATTCAGTACCTCATTATCTCGCGTGCTCGAGTATAATCCTGTAGCACTGCGGAAAATATTACACTATTACGACACTGAATCTACTCAGTAAATACTTCTGGGTGGAAAAAATTTAAACCTATAGTACCGATCGCATTGTTGAAATCCATTTAAAAGTGTAAAATTTTCTTGTGCAAAACTCTTTTACATTCATATACACTATGTACATTTTATACAGTATACGCTCCTTCGTTAAAAAAATATATATCTTCTACTGCGTAGACATTCCCTGTAAACAGTTCTTTCAATAAGTTTTTTTTTTACAAAATACGCAGATTACATTCTAAAATTGTCATGATATTTTTGCATTGATTTTTGCAACATCATTTGGCAACCCTTTGCAACCCTTTAAACGGTTTACATATTCCATTTTTTAAATATAAAATTTCGAAGAAAAAAAAAGAAGTAAAATAACCTTCCAACCTTGAAAATTAATATTAATTATTCAGGCATTTTCACGGAAACGAGATAAGAAATAATAAAGGGCTGTTCATAAACCACGTCATGTTTGGAGAGGGGGGGGGGATGTCACCTTTTCGAGAAGGGAATAGTATAAAAATGCCGTGGCGTAGTTTTTGTGTAGCCCTCAAGAGTAAAACTTGACAAAGCGATTTTTTCTTTTAGCTGCCTAGGCTTCAACGAATTCATCTAGACATTAAATGCAGACATGAAAATCTGTAGTCAACATATTCAGTCTCATGTTTCATATTTTAATTGTAAGATTGCGAAAATTTCCGTAATAGTAGAAAGTGCCTAACAGATTCTCCTGTCTTTGTATCAAATTATTAAACCCGATCTTCACGGGAAAACATAAGATCAAAAGTGTTTACAAAAATAAAAAAATGCCATTTAAAGGGCTGCTTTGGCTGTATACTAAATCGAGCCCCGTTCATAGAATTCTCCAAAAAGGAAAGGTGGGAATTCGAACGTTAGAATTTCTTTACTCGTTTGAAACAGATTGAGTATCTACAATGTCGATTGGTTCCGCTATAACTATATCTCCGTGCTCAGGTTCTTTATGAAGCGAGATCATTATTTTTTCTTCGTTTGAAGACTGGCTGTCAGAAGAGCCTTCCTGCGTCGAAGTAGCGGCCTCCTAAAACAAACGGCAAATCTATAATTGAATTTTTGAAACGCTTTTTGAATTTTCAATTAAAGCAAAATCTAACATGTATTTTATAAAGTTCCGATCTAGTGCAATACAATGCAATTTTTATAATCCTGTGCAATTTCAAGGAATCTCAAGCATTATTTGTCGAATTCTTTTTAATCGAGCTTTTAATCATTTATCAATTTTGATCCTATATTGTTTTAAGATCTGGTTAAAGTAAATGTATTAAAATGTTTTGCAGGTTAAAAAGTATATCTTTAAAAATAATTCGTGATTTTTTTTGTAGGAAAATATCGTGAAATAAGCCAGTGACAGAGCATTTTCCAGTGGGCCTCTTGAAAAAGATGATTTGCAGTTCCAGCGATATCTCAACGTAGATTTATCGGAAATCAAAAAAGTTGCAAAATTTAGTTGAAATATAAGTTTTTCCTCCCCCCAACGATTAGTCTTAGGATTTTTTTTTTAATTTTTGGGATTATTTGAAGTAAAATATGCGATTTTGTACGACAAATTTCGTCATTTTTTAAGTGAAAAACAATGTTAATATAAAATTTTTTTAACTAAAATGTCGTTGAGGGAAGGGGGGGGGGATTTTTATATGTAGAAAACGTCTGGCAAGTTTGCAAAGGATCGGTTCAGTAATTTTGGTAAAATCTCTGGAACAGACTTTTAAAAAGTGGTTTTCGTTTAAAGTTGTAAACATTGAAAAAGTGAAGAAAAAAAAATAATTTTTTTAACGATTGATAAAACTTATGATAATTATATCTCTATCCTCGAATTTATCAATTATAAAAAAGAAGAAAATCGTGAGATTAAACTGCACTGCGATCGTGAATTATTGATTGAACGTTAAAATTTTCCAGTGCATGCACAGAACTTCAAGCGATCATAGGTATGATGAAAATAGTGACAAAAAAGAACTTGAGTTCTTCATTCAAATGCATTTCAAACTTCAAAAATCGCAGACACTGATTTTTTTCTAGAGATATCTTACAATAACATTTTCTGTATTAAAAAATTTTTTTTCTTAATTTCATGTGTTTTTTTATTGAAACAGAAAGCTTGATCTACAATATTTCGAGTATAGAACTTCACAACTGAATTTAATATATCACTCTCAGCTCCTCATGGGACCATCGACGTTTTTTATGTATTGAAAATATATATATTTTTTAAAAATTTTTAAACTTTTGTACTTTTCTGCTTTTTTATTTCAAGTGAGGACGTAACAAATTCACTCTGCCTTCTGAATTTCAATATGCCCTGAGAAATCAACGCCTGCCTTATATGTTCTCGTTGAGCGAGCTGGTCAATTAATTCGTTAAGTTATTATTTGAAATAAAATATGAGATAATTAAGAAAAAAAATATATAAGAGTACTTAAAATAAGAAAAAAAATACATTTTTTAAATAAATGGGACCATCATGTCACCACGACACGTCTTTGGTCCTGGGGCAAGCTGAGAATGACATATTAAATTAATTTCTGGCGTTGTGTATTCGGAATATTACAGATTATGCATTCTATTTAATTAAAACCGCATGAAAAGTCGTCGCTGAACTGATTTTAAAATTTTACCATTACCTAATTTTCTTTGAAATATGAATAACGGTATCAATGGACCATGTTTAAGATCCTTTAAGACACACTGAACTAAACAGAAAATATGATTTTAGGACAGGAACCATACTTAAATTACGTAAGTTTTTGAATAAAAATTCAACTTTTTTTTATTTAGAAATTCATCTAATTTACTAAAAATTGCATTTTTCTTTGATAAAAATGAAACTGTGTGATTGATAAATAAATCGTTTTGCTGAAAATTCATATTTTTGTGTTGAAAAATCAACTCCAATCTTTTTTGGATTATTCTTTATGGTTTCGGTCGAGCATAAGCGCCAAAGTTTGGAATTCCGAAAAGGCATAAGCGCCAACATTTTTTTCCGACCATTTTTTTTTGTATTAATTTTTTTCAAACATTTTTTGTCAAGTTTTTGTTAACTAAACTTTTTCAAACCAATAATTTAATCAATTTTTTTGACAAAATTAAAAAATATTTGTTTGCAAGATTGTATTACGACCTAAATTAACATCTTTATAGGCTACGAAACCTTTCCTTGTAGACGCTCGGCGTCTGCTTTTTATATTCAAAATTCATCTGTTTTAGCAGAAATTTCATCTCTCTTGGATAAAAATGCAACGTTTGAATGAAAAATAATCTTATTTACTGAAGGTTTTAAGTTTTTTTTTCGAACATTTTGGTTGAAGCACTTTGTTCAGAAATTTTGTTTGTTTGCTGAAGATTCATATGTTTAATTGAACATTCATCTCAGGGAATTTTGGAATCGAAGTTTTAACCATCAATAACTAGCAAAATAGCAAAATGCAATCCATCTTTATGTCTTTCCCATAATGGGTTTCACGAAGTAAAACATAAATTCAAATTTATTTAACAATGGATATGTTTATCTGTATGAGAATCAGCCGTGAAGCATGAATTCATGAATGAACAATAAAAACCTTATCCCAACTATATTAAGGCCGCAATCAGTCTGAAAGGTATGAATAGCTTAATTTCTTTTCTTTGAGAGCTATACACATTATGCATCTTTGCTCAATATTTATTATGTATGTATAAATATTTATGTTTAAGTCTTTACCTATAAAGCAATTATCAACTTGAATACAAAAAATTCCTTATTTCTGGAAACTATTCTGGAAAATGTCGGGAAAAGAATCAACTACGACTTCTTTCTCTTCCATTTTTGAAACTTGAATTACATGCGAATGAAGAACCGAAGTGCTTTTTTTAACCATTTTTACCCTACTCATGATCGATTGAAGCTCAGTGTATGCATATCTCTTAAAATTTCACTAAATCGTAATTCTACCGAAAATTCAAGTAATTGAGCCCTCGCGATATTTGTTATATTTTGAAACCAAACTTACAGTACTGCGGATCTTCGTGTGCGTCTTGATGTGTTTCGTAAGGTGATCGGAGCGCATGAATTTTTTCGTACACTCGGGACACGAGAACCTTTTTTCGCCGGTATGTGTCCTTCGATGACGTTGCAATTCGTCCGATCTCGTGAATTTTTTGCCGCAAAAGATCCAACTGCAGACGAAAGGCCGCTCTCCTGTGTGCCATCTTAAATGAGCTCGCAAGTGACTCGTTTTACCGTAAACTTTATTGCATCCGGCTATATGACACACGTGTTGCCGTTTTCGTGTCATATCTCTGTTCCTAAAACAAAAACATAAAATATTAT